>NC_061112.1:41723485-41822012 GCF_002878395.1 Capsicum annuum | reverse complement strand
AAATATAAAAAGAAATATTATCTTCCTAGTTACATTATTTGTAACTTTGTCATTCAAGCCAAAATGAAATTCAAAATATATCAACTATAGGAGGTGTTTGTCCATGAATATTACTCACAATATTTCGAATACGTTTTCACAATATTTGAATTTTTTAAAAACACCTCAAGAGGTTTTTACACTATTTTTGAATTCACTTTTGCACTTTTTAGTTTATTTTCTTGAAAAAAAACTTAATTTTTTATTTTCATAAAATAAATCTATTTTCATAAAACTCTAATTTTTTTAAAAATAATTATTTTTCACTTTTTATATTTTTATAAAAAAAGTATTTGAATTCTAAATATTAACTCTAAAATACTATGGTCAAACATAGCTTCAACGTTATTTTCAATTTTTAAAAAAATCAAATAAAGTGAATATGTTTTTGGTTCTCATGTCCAATTGGATGCTATTAGTAAAGAAATCAATTTTGCAATTTTAATTTTTCATTAGCTTCAAAGTAATCATATTTTTTAATTTCATTAATATTTTTTACACTTTTTTTCTTTGTCATGTATGCTTATAGACCTCGTTGTGTAGTGATATTATTTTACCATAAATTTATAATTTAACAATGATTGAAATTATTACTTAATAACTTACTTTTATTTCAAGTTTTATATCTTACAAGTTAGTTAATCTCTGTCATAATAAATTGTTTTTAAATTTGAATAAGAAAAATACCAAACTTATCACATTATTTTTTTCTTCTAAAAAGAAAATTTTTGTGTTGGTGTAATATGCCACTAATTACAATTATTACAGTTGAAATAATAAAATGAACAAAAATAGAAGAAAATAAGATAATCTTCTTCTTGGCTGAGGCGCAGATATCTCACTTTCTTTAAGGGGATTCATGCCCACTGCGGCATAATCTACACCAATCCAGTATATATCTCTTGACTTGTCTCCTCCAGGATACAACATCTCATTAACGATGTAAAACTCAAGCAACTACAGAGTAGTTGAAGAGTCCAAAGCTCCACCATATGAACACCTTCCTTCAACATATAAAAACTCTCTTTTTTTTTAATCATAAATATAGTTAAAGACATAGAATATTTTCTTTGTCTCAACTCTCTCTTTCACTAATATAATTACTCTCTTTTGTATAATAAATATAATTGAAGATTTAGAATATTTTCTATGTCTCAACTCTCTTTTTCACTAATATGTTTGCTTTTGTCATATTTTTCTTATCTCACAACATGCTACAATTCATCTCTACATAACAAGGAAGGAAATGCCTTTTATATTGGTGTAGTATTTCTTCCATCTAGTAAATGAGAAAGTAGTGAATATTAAGTGAGGCAGATAGATTCTTTAGAGGTTATATATGTTATATGAGTTACCATACATAAAGAGGTAGAATAATGGTAAAAGTTACAAGAAACTTATGATCATATTCTTACCACTAACTCATAAGATTAAAGACACAAAAATAATGAAAGTAAAGGAATTAAGTGGTAGAATTATGAATAAATAAAGTGAGGTATTACAAGAGTTGTCCCAATCTAATGGTCACCACTTTTTTCACCTTATAATGTCCTTAAATTATCATGCCATTTAATTTAGTATTAAAATGCACCAACATATTATATATAGTTACATTCATATTCGAAAAATAAGTTTCTTGATCCAGATCAATATTCAGCAAATGGCTTCATTGTTACAAAATAATATTATGAAAGTAGAGTTCAATCTTCTCATATGTTTCTTATTTTACTGAATTCTCATTTTGAATTAGTAATAGCATTCCATCATTATGTTTGGTCTCTTACTTTACCGAAATTTGATGTAAGGATTAAAAAAAGATCAAGAAAGTTAATTACCTTCATATCATATAAAAAACCCTAAACTTTGGTCCTTGCAAAATTTTCTAACTCTTGAACTTTCTATGCATCATACTACTCATATATAGTAGGTATGGGTCAAGAAACCTAGTCATATATTGGTCAGTGTCACATTGGTCAAGTTTTTTTCTTGGTAGGAGAAGGCATCATACGAGTTGTATGTACATAATACGAGAAGTATAGTACCCAAAACGTATGTTATTCAGTGTCTAGCCTTAACATTCTGCTTAGGGTATGACTTGAAGAGTACTAGCCATATGGTAGGGTACGATTTAGGCTAATGAGTCATATGTTGGACGAATATGATGTCCAACATTCTGATCAAGGTACGAGTAGAGGGTACCACTCATATGATGTAGGTACGAGTGGAGAGGACAAACCGAACCCTCCTGCGAGTTTTTTTATAGCTTTTAAGTTTAGGGTATTTTAGATATTTTTCACCCAAGCTGACAAGACCCCACGTCTTATAACACAATTTAGTACCTCATTCCTTACTTTGAAAGATCAAAATACTCTCATAAACTCTCTAAAAACCTCTCAAGGAGATTGAGCTAGGGTTTCATCAAGGTGGTCATCTAGAGGCTTAAGGATTGAAATCTCTCCGTGAATCTTCGTAATTAAGGCAAGTGACTCTTCCCTCATTTTTAGTTCACAAATATCATGTGTCTTAAATATTTTTATTGAATCATAAATGATGGTTTTGAAATCCATGATTGAGGGTTTGAATGCATAGTGTTAAGTATTGTTCTCTTATGTCTTAACTTATGTTTATACATGATTAATAATAGTTTTACACATGTGGGTTCTTGGAAATTGTAACTTAAACTAAGGGGTCATGATTAACCCTAACCTGAAGGTTTTTTACTTGAATAATGGTTTGATAAAGGTATGCTCTCAACCTATTTGTGAAAATGTCTATGAGAAGGATCTTGACACATGATGAATTGTGTTTTGAAATAATGCTTGATATAAGAATGCTAATAAAGGATGAATGATTTTGTAAAGGTCTTGATGACCATAAATTGAATTAAAGTATGATTTGAACTAAGGCATTGGCCTAATGACGTAAATGGTTGGTAAATGATTTCATGAAGACCTTATGGGTCATAAATGGTTTTGAATTGTAACCTTGGTGATTTAATTAGATAAATGGGTTCGAGTACCTAGATTATTAAATTGAATTGATGACTTTGTATAGACAATGGGTTCGAGTCCCAAAGTTGAATAATAATGGTTATGGCATCTTGTACGCTTGCAAGTAGGATTGGCATATCGATACCAACGGGATACCTTTGGTAGCTAAGTGGACTAATGGATGTGTATATGTGTAAATGATGTTTTAAATTAGGATTTAAAGTGGGATGTGTAGCCGGGCCGTAAAAGTGAAGTTTGAAGGACTAACACTAGAAATTGCACTAGCCGGTGTGGGTGTCTATATGACTGAGAGGTTTGAATCCCCCAAATGGATATATGAATAGTAGGTTTGAGTCCCCCATATTATATACATTGGTGCTACATTACCTTGATTATGCTGGGAGGTTTGAGTCCCCCATAATTATATATACGGATATGGATATTCTCTGGTTTGTGCGGCTACACGCACTGGGGCCTTTCCAACTAGGGGAGATCTTGGCCCATATAGCTAGTAGGTGCCTTGTGATATAGAAATTATGCTACACAAACTAGGTTAATATTTTCAAAGTTCATGCTAAGTTTTGTTCCCTTTCCTGACACTATATATATATATATATATATATATATGTATGCATGCATGTGATTGTATATGAGATTTTGACTTGGTTTTACATAATGGAATTTTCGTATCATTATCCCTGAGTTACATGCTTGCGTTCCAACCGCTAACCATCTCTAGATATTGTATTCCCATACGATACAGAGATTGAAGCTTCTTTTTCTTTTCCTTCATAGTGACCAGGTGTTCGAGTAAATCGTGAGTTGATATTGAAGTAGTGATCTTCCATAGTTCAGAAGGAATTTATTTCATGGTCCATTTTTACTCTATGTTATAGACTTTGTTAGACTTAGATTTTGGATATTGTCGGGGGCATGTCCCTATGGTTTATTGACTTTGAATTGTAGAGGCTTTATAGATTACTGTGGACTTGAGTGTGTTGGTTTAATGTGATGTGGTGATGAATGGTTAGACATTTCTTGAGTTGTTGTTAGTCTTATATTTCTCTATCTTATTATATGTTCAGAATTTATCCGACACTTGTGGTTGATATATTAGTTAGGAGAGCCTGGTTTAGGTCGTAATAAAGTTGGTATCAGAGCCTAGGTTCATGATCAATTAGGTGTCAGCAAGCCGTGTCAAGTAGAGTCACTTTTATGAGTATGTAGCATGCCACACTTATAAGAAATATGCTATGAGGCATTTGAAATGTTTCCCTTTCTTCTTGTCTTATTTTCAAGCTATAGAGCCTAAGGTCTTGGATTATTCTAATTTTCATTTGCTCGTCTTTTAGATCATGCCTCCAATAAGATTTGATGCTCAGACAAACTCTGCTATCCTGTCTGAGGACAATGTAGATGGAGATCATCCTACTTTTGAGGTCTAGACCCGATCTAGGGTCACTGAATCTAACTATCCTCATGAGGTTCCACCTGTCCCTACTAATCCTACTCCTGGGGGTGATACTCTTACCCAATCGCCTCCTAGAGAGGTTATTAATATTGAGTTTCATCGCTACATTACCTTACTGACTCAGTTGGTGACATCTCAGTCACAATAATCTAGATCTGTTGGTGATGCTATAGGTTCATTTGAGGTCACTAGAGTTGGCCAATTTATGAGGTTGTGTCCTTTGATATTTACTGGTACAATGGTTGAACAGGATCTTCAAAGCTTCATTGATGAGATGGAGAAGATCGTTTGGGTTATGTATGCTTCAAAAGTTGAGAGTGTAGAGTTTTCTGCCTACCAATTAAAAGATATGGCATACCAGTGGTATGAAAAGTGGAAACTGTCGAGGGGTGAGGATGCTAGTTCTACTTCTAGTGCATTTCTTGACCGCTTCTTTCCGTGGGAGTTAAGGGAAACTAAAGCGGAAGAATTTGTTAACTTGAAGCAAGGGAGGATGTCAGTCAAGGAGTATGCCTTGAAATTCTATAAGTTGTCCCGGTATGCTCTTGAATTAGTATATAATATGAGGGCCCAAATGAGAAAGTTTGCATCGAGATTATTTCGTGATTTTATTCTTGAGAGTAAGGCTACCTTATTAATCAAGGACACGAATATCTCCAGATTGGTTTTGTATATACAATAGGTTGAAGAGGAGAGAAAGAAATAGGATGAGATTGGTAAGAGGTAGAGTAAGAGGTCTCAGTTTTCATAGTAGAGTGAGGGCCAACAGTAGAGTGGAAAGTGACCTAAGAAAAAGAGTTAGAGGAGTCCTCACACCTATTCGACGGCTAGTGTTCCCCACTCGAAGCCATCGGGAGACAAATATTTTCAGGGTGGTGATGCTTTTAGGGCACAGGTTGCTCATTGTCAGGACAGTGGGGCCTAGTTTGCACCATCCTACCCTTCTTGTAGATTCTGTGGTCAGCATCATCATGGTCAGTGTAAGATGGGAAAGAGCTGATATTTTATGTGTGGTTAGATTGGACACATATATCGACTCATCCATCTATTGTAACATAAGACTCATCTGTTGCAACAGATGGACAATCTGTTGTATATCTGTAATTAATATTGATAATTCTAGCTTTCCAGGTGGATGTCACAGTAGAAGCTACTGCTGAAGATCATAATATCACAGTTGATAATCCATCAACTGCTTCTAAAGAAGAAAAAAAGTAGAGCATGTCAGTTCGGGAGAATGAAAGAATAACCCATTTGAAGGGTTCAACATCTCGGATAAGGCTCCAAAAAAACTAACACAGTTGATCAATGACTATTTAGAATGGATTATCAATGGGCTATTAAAGCATCATGCTAGCAGGTACATAAATCAATTTTAAAGATATTGGTTTATACAATTCTTGTTGTAAGAATATGACATTAACACATATAAATCATCATGTAGAAATAAAATGATGAACACTACAAAGTAAATGAATCGAGTCTTCATTTTGATATGTTCAACTTTGTTGTTGCATATCCCAGAATGAAGAATTGGTTCTATTTGATGTCATAGCCCCAAACATGCTGGAATGATGAGGTTTAAAAACCATACATATTACTATTTATTAATACTTTATTTAATTGCATCTACGTATTAATTTTTTTTATCACGTAATCCAAAATGTTTGATAATATGTGCATCACATCATGCCATTTTTTACTACCTTCGAAAGAAGGCCAAGTTGCAACCATAAGAACAATACAGATACACGATAGATAATTGTTTGTACAAATTTTACATTAATAAGTCAACAATAGCTGAAATTTTCCCAAAATAAGGAATGCTTAATCAACATCATCAAAGGTTTAAGCATTCCATATGTCTTATCTTGGCATTTGGTCGACGAAGTCTATACCCTAATTAATTATGGTGATGAATTCCATTGTATGTTGGATTTTGTCATTCTAAAAGAGACGCACATTAGCCGTCATCTGAGATACAAAAGCTGGACAAAATATTGCCTACTTACCTTGATATAGGTGGCTCTTTGGATCAAAAGGTTCGTACTGATTGGTCGACTATTGAAGCATACCTGAATAAAATGAGTAATCAATTTGATGTATAATATGTTGAAGGAATTGCTCAACAAACCATTGGTATCCTGTAAGTTCAAGTGTCATGATTTAGTTTCATTTCACAAATTTCACCATGCTTGCACGAACTGCAAAATATGGATTATCTATTTTTTAAAAACACGAAGATTGCAGTCTTTTTGTTGCCACCTACGCCGAGTATTTGAGTGATGGATTACAAGTACCAAATGATGGACTTGATTCCAGATTACTCCGCAAAAGATATGCTACTCTTTTATGGAAATACGGAGAAACGAAAGCTTAAAAACTGTATGAAAGCGACATTAAAGATCCACGATGACCAAAGCTGAACTCTGTAGCACCGTATGAAGAGCAACTTATTCATATTGAGTAGATCTTTATAGCTTGAGTCCATCAATGTAATAACCTATCCTCCTTGTTTTAACTTGTTGATTTATTTGTAGAGTAGATCATTTTTACCCATAGTAATTTTTTTACATTTTATTTATTTGTTGAGTTATTTTATGTTGTCTATGAATAATTCAATCCTTAGTTTTGAACATGTTAGTTGAAGTGGAATACTAGATTCATATATCACAACAGATAATACATTTGCTGCAACAGATGACATATCTTATCAAAAAGATTTAGACATATAATGCAACATGTAGGTCATCTGCTGGAAATTATATAACATGTCTTCCTACTTTTTTTATTTGATCCAACAGATTACTTATCAGTTACAACAGATAGATTATATGTTGCAACAGATTATATATCTGTTGTCATATACAAACTGGGAATATCTGCATAATGCAATAGATGACCAACCTATTCCAATAGATAATCAATCTGTCACAACAGGTACTATATCTGTTGCAATAGATATACAATCTATTGCATTATGAAAAATTTAACTTTTACCAGATATAAAAATAATTGCCACTACATGTAAAGTGAAGTAGCTTGAAATAAAAAATTATTATCATGTTCATCTCTGTCTTTGTACACGGGCTCCAACCATTTAGTTAGTACCCTATAAGCCCAGACCTTTTACATCTTTCCCGCAATGGCGTCACACATACCAATTATTTCTGTATTGGTTAGCAAACACTCGATGTATGCAAGAGAGTACGGCCCGCACACTGTATTAGTTTTATTTCTTTGGATCTGGATGTTCTTATTTCGATCTTAAAAATCCTATGATTTATTCGTTAAGACTTCTGCCAGCAAATGACCCATCATCTTTTCTCTGCATCAACAACTTGGAAAACAACTTTAAGAGTGGCTGCATGTGGATTAAAATGTATTCTCATTGAAGACAGGTAAGTTGTAGTCATAAACCTTAATATCTCCCTCGTAGAGTAGTATCTCAACAGCGAGAAAATGTTTGACTTCCACGTTCATGAATGCAAGGATTCTCTTTGCCTTGGTCCAGCTCTTGCAGTGTGGATATGTCCTCTTCCCTCTATCATATTTAATTATATCTTCATACCATTGGAATACACAAACAAACTTATCAAATCTCCGACCATCGGTACTAGCTAGCTTACGGAGATCATCGTACCTATCCTTGAAATTATTGTAGAAGTTGAGGTGCATTATCCTATTGGAAACATCACAAGCATCTGGGTACGCTAATTGCCTTCCCCTCATAAGGCAGAGAATTTCATCAACATACTTTGGTATAAGAATATAATTTTTAAATATATTAGTAATTGTAAAGAAGAAAAACACAGTGGAAAGAATCTGTTTCAAAAGGTTCTCTAAATCAGTTCATAGATTACCCAGCTAACGAAACTTATGCAACAGATATGTATTATGTTGCAATAGAATACCAAGCTGTTGCATCAAATTACACATCTAATGCATATATTCTTCTTCATGGAGTATATTGGAAGGCTAGGTTAGCAAAATTAAACTTACATTATCCTCGTACCACTCACGCATATTTGTCATATTCGTGAAGTCTTTGGCAGCAAATGAATGCCTGGTGTATTATTTTTGAACCTTCATCTTGTCATTCATGATTTCTTCCAATTTATTCGTCTCCTCATTGCTAAGTGTCACGTATATGTCCACCTTCTTCAGCGGCCCCTGAACTTCAACAACTCTTGGAGCGGGAGGAGTTGCAATTTTTGCTATTTTCTGAATGGGGAGAATTTGTGTAATGTTTCTTCTCTTTCTCCTAACCGCAACTATAGTGGTGTATGGGTCCCTTACCTTATTGGATGGTATGACACCCCTCCTAGATTTCAACTCCTCGGCAGCTTCAGTAATAGCCTCTAGTTTTTTGAAGAGTTTAATCTCTCTGTCATTGCATACTTTGCATTTGCAATGAGAACATAAGGGTGAAGAGGGGTGAAAGGGACTATTATATGGGTGGGAGGGAGCGGTGTAGGGGTGAGAGGGACTTGTGCAAGGGGTGTTCTCAAATGTATTTATTTTTTGCTAAAAACCAACATGATCATAATCATGACTAGAAATAGCAACAGCATCAGGATGGCTGCCACCTTCATCAACAACTCCATCAGCAACACCCCCAGAAGAAGTACTCGAATCTGTTGCAGTTTGAGGCTAGTCATGAAGAGCTTCAACATTAAGTTGACCTTGCCTAACTGCTCTTCTTATGGATGTTTCTCCAGCCAATTCCTTCTTTATTAACTCCACTGTTGGGTCTTCTTTTGTATCAACAAGACCTAGAGTAAGAAAAGAAGTCATCCCTAACTTATCAATAGTAAGCACGATCCAAGGATGCACAACCTATAAAAAATACAGAAGACATTTAAATCATATAATAATAATTTGCAGTCAGTTGGGTTACATGATAAAATAACCAACTTATGCAACAGACGATCTAGCTGCCGTAACATCTGATCTATATGTCGCAATAGATAGATAATATATTCTATTAGATTACCCATCTGTTGCATAATTTGTAGTAAATAGGTAATCTATTGAGTCGGGTTCAGAGAATCAAAATAATAAATGGTTAATCTATTATGAAATATGGATCATCTATCACAACAGATTACCCATCTGTTGCACCAGTTGTAGGTGACGGGTAATCTATTGCAACAGATGACCCATCTATCGCAGTAGATGGAACATCTATTTCAATATCTTATATTCTTTGAGAAAAATTAATTTAGTTGAAAGAAAACGTATTGCATCATCCGGAGGGTTAAATAGATCAACCTCTTGCTCCTTAATATTTTTTTGATTCCCTTTGCAGCCGTCAACCACCTAAGGATCCTTTGATGAGAAACCTTATCCGGGTAATCCTTGAACTGCTTTCGGAGGGGAGGAATGGCTTCACATGCCCAACCCTAAAAAATGTAAATAGGAAGCAAGAAAAAAAAGTCATAATATAACTATATTTAATATAAATTAATGGATGAATAAAAATAGTGATCAATTTTATCATGAAATCCCAAGAAAAGCCGTATAATGTGATCGTCCCTATGGATAGCTTTGTCAGTAAATATTGGACAATCTAGTAGTAGCTGTCATATCCCCAAGAATAATCATTGAATTTCTCAAAATCATCAGCAAGCGCCAATAAATCATCTTCTATGACTTTCCTGACATCTCTTGCCAATAAAACGGAATGGACAAACCAAACTAAGCACAATTTCTCCCTATAGTTCTTTGGTATGTCTTTATCCTCGAGATCTGCCATCTAATCCTCCGCTTTGTAGCTTCTACATCCAACAATGCCCAACAACTCATCATTTTATCCCTTGCATTGGTTGGACCCTTTGTGGGGTGTTTCCTTGATGAGAGGTTCTTCTGGACGATCACATCTCAAGCCCATCACTGTGGCAAACTCTTTCAACCCAAAACAAACCGGCATGCTACAGTAGTTGATCCAAATTTCATCCATCTTTTTTTCCTTCCTTCGAATCTTTTTCATCTCCCGCGTACTTGGTCCTGCACTTGAGAAGACCATATACCATGCTCATTGGAAAACGGAGAGTGCAGTCCTCAAGCAGCTCAAGAAAGTATGCAAAGCAGCTTTTGTTAAAAAGTTCGTCTATATTTTCATTCTTCATAATACTCCTAAATTCATCAAAACATTTCTCCAACCGACATTTAAGTACAAGATCACCAGTTACTTCTTAGGATTATCCATCGGTATCGCAACTCAAAACCTGTCGATACTAATGGTTTTGACAGGATAATGCTGGAATTTCGATATTAATTCATGCCCCATTGATAAGAAGGAGTTATCACTTTTCTCAGCTTCATTTTGGCCTGACTGAGATAGTTTAGGAAGTTCCTACAAATCTATCTGTACTCTAGCCATTTTTGTTGGGTGGTCAAAAGTTGATCCACTTTCAGTTTCTTTTCTTTTGGGAGACATCTTTTAACTACAAACAATAGAAAAATAAAAAATACATTGCATTTGATGTTTGCATAATTTTTTTTAAAAAAAGGTAATACAAATTGTAATAAATTATTATACGCCACATTACAAAAAAAAAATTCCGACGGATAACCCATCAGTTGAAATAGATGGCGAATCTGTTAGAAAACCTATTTAATATCTCCCAATAGATCTTCCACCTACCAATGCCACCAATGCCACCAATACCAATACCAAGACCACCAAAACTACCATAAAACACAAATATCGACACTACCAAAAACACCACAAACACTATCCAATAATACCAAGACAGTCAACAAAACACTGAGACAAAAACTAGAGTTTTCTTTGGTGCTTCCTACTTTTTTAGCATCAAAACACAAAATTGTTAACCCATCTCGAAGATAATACAACTAAAAGTCTTTTTTTATCATTAACTAAAAAGTCCTAATTTTTAGAATAAAGAACAAGTGTAGAACTCTTCTCAAACTTTTTTACCTAGAAGACAGAGACAACGATGGATACAAGTAAGAATGCAGTCAAAAATAACAACTATGTGGTCAAAATGGAAAGAAAATTGATCTGTTTTGAAGGATTGAGCAATATGTTGAGTAGTTGTTGTCTATATTATTAAGAGAGAGAGAGAGAGAGAAGAGTGAGAACTTGAGATTTGATATGAGGAAAAGTTTTTCCCGTAAATGGATGATTTAGATGGGTTGATTTATAATTTTGGAAAAGAATGACAAGTGTTGAAATTGTTAATTTGGTCCGAATTGATCTTAATTAATTTTTAAAATTTCAAAAGATATAGTTTTTAAAATATTAAGTTAATGAGAACTCATTTCAACTCAAAGTGATCGATCGATGACTCGGGTCGGGATGAACGCAATACCAACACCATACAATTGCAACGGCTCAATTGAAGTTGTAGTTGATCCTATGAGCTCATTCATCGCTAGTTCCACCTAAATCAATTTAGGTACTATTAATCTTAACATTAATTTAATGAGAACTCATTTCGACTCAGAGTGATCGATCGATGACTCGGGTCAGGATGAACAAACTACCAACATCATGCAATAAAAATGACTCAATTGAAGTTGTTGTTGAACCTATGAGCTCATTCATCCCTAGTTCCATATAAATCAATTTAGGTACTATTAATCTTAACATTAAGTTAATGAGAACTCATTTCAACTCAAAGTGATCGATCAATGACTCAGGTCGGGATGAACACAATACCAATATTAAGTAATTACAACGACTCAATTAAAGTTGTAGCTGACCCTATGAGCTCATTCATCCCTAGTTCCACCTAAATCAATTTAGGTACTATTAATATTAACATTAATTTAATTAGAACTCATTTCAACTCAGAGTGATCAATCGACGACTCGGGTTGGGATAAATGCAATACCAACACCATGCAATTACAACGACTCAATTAAAGTTGTAATTGACCTTATGAGCTTATTCATCCTTAGTTCCACCAAAATTAATTTAGGTACTATTAATCTTAACATTAAGTTAATGAGAACTTATTTCAACTCAGAGTGATCGATGACTCGGGTCAGGATGAACGCAATACCAATACTATGTAATTGGAAAGACTCAATTGAAGTTGTTGTTGACCCTATGAACTCATTAATCCCTAGTTCCACCTAAATCAATTTAGGTACTATCTTAAAATTAAGTTAATGAGAACTTATTCATCCCTTGTTCCACTTAAATTAAATTAAGTACTAGCTTAACATTAAGTTAATGAGAATATTTTCAACTCAGAGTGACCGATCGACGACTCAGTCGGGATGAATGCAATACCAACACCATACAATTACAAAGACTCAATTAAATTTATAGTTGACCCTATGAACTCATTCATTCATTCCTAGTTCTACCTAAATCAATTGCAATGAAATTTATTAGAACAAACGGCTGAGCTATTGGAAATTTTTAATAGCTATTCACGTCTGTTGCAACAGATGACATATCTGATTTAATTATCAAATAGACATTTGCATCTGTTGTTACAAATGACTGAGCTGCTAAGAATTTTTAAACAGATAATGATATCTGTTGTAACAGATGATATATCTAATTTAATTATTAAATGGACATTTGCATCTGTTGTCATAGATGACTGAGCTGTTGGGATATTTAAACAGATATTGATATTGTAATAGATGACATATCTGATTTAATTATCAAATGGACATTTGCATTTGTGAGCTGTTGGGATTTTTAAACAAATATCTATATTTGTTGTAATAGATGATTGTGTTGTTGAAATTTTTTAACAAATATTGCTATCTGTTGCAACAGATGGTATATCTGTTTGAAAATATTTTTTTCTTTTAATTTTAAAGCATGCTCTATTCGAGTTGATAAAGTAGTACTGCAAAATGCAGTAAAAAATGAAGAGTTTCTTGGATAACTCTAAAGTGAGTTCATTGAGTAGTCTTATCTTGTCTTTTCAATGTCACTAGTCTTCCTCGCGCCCCTCAAATTATTAATGAATATAAATTATATTAATTATTGAATATTGAAACCCATGTCTACGTGCACAATACATCTAGAATTATCTCATCTCTCCTTCAGCTTCAACCCTAAATTTATTTTATTCATCTCTCATCTTTTTCTTTCTCTCCTCTTTAGGGTTATCACAACCTTTTTTCTCTTTTTTCTCTTCTCTTTAACATAAAGATCCTTTCGGATCTAAACCAATCGATATTTTTCCTCGACTGAAATTGCAGTTTTGATCCCCTTTTGACATTAAGGTATCGTTCACTATTGCTCTTTCATTTTTGTCTTCTTCTTTGCATGTTATTTACATCTATTTTTTAATTTAATTACCAATTACCCATATTATATTTATTTAAAAAATTTGAAGAAACTTTTAAGTGTTGAATAAATGAACCAAGAATTTTTATTATAATATGTGAAAAAAGTATTCTATTGGGAGAAGTTTAAAAGCCTTTTTGGCAGTATTATTTTTTTTGTATGTATTTTATTTGTTTCTTTGGTGTTTATGCTATTATTGATGTTGTTGGTGGGGTTGACATTGTTGGAACTTGTGGTGTGGTATTGTTGATGGTGTTAGAACAATGAATGTTGCTTTTTTATTGTTGATGGTGTTGGAACAAATGTTGTTGTTTTTTTGTTCTTGATATTTTTTATTTGTTGTTTCTTTGCAGTTTATGCTGTTGTTGATGTTGCAAATGATGGAGCAACTGCTGAAACAAATCAAACCACCAGCAAGGCTAGTTTGATATATTCCATTAGACTCCATATCTATTGCAAAAAACTCCATATCTGTTGCATCAGACTCCATATCTGTTGCAACAGACTCCACATCTGATGCAACAGACTCCATATCTATTGCAATAGATGGATAATATTCTTTTTTTTCCATTAGTTTTTTTCTCTTCTATGTAGATATAAGGAACTGAAAGTTAATCAACTTTTGTCCGACCATCACAAAAGGCTGCAGTAAAGATGGGTTTGGAGGAATAAGCTGCATGCAGATGGAACCACTTCATATGTGGAAGGTATGTATTACTAATAATGTTATTATGGAAACATACATAGAGAAAACTGATTTTATAAATGCTATTTTTATCGATTAGTCATAGATCATTAAGACAAGATATCTGTAATTTTACACTTAAGTTTGGCAGGTCTGAACTGATAAGGCTGAGGGACTATGAATATGGTTCTGATACCCTGTTAAGATTTAATGTTGGTTGTTGCTCATGTTTATGTGTCAAGCATTATAAAGGAATCTAGTTTTGGTGTTATTATAAGAGATTCAATAGCGATTGGACTTACTTTTAGGGTGAATTGGACTTTGAGAAGGCCTTCGAAGCCTAGCACTTCATGTAACAAGAATGAAAAAGCAATATAATTATTGCCCTAGCCCAAATTTATATGGTTGGGTTTCTCGGGGTAATGATTATACACCAAAAGGTACAGTAGGAGAATTCCTTCAAAGGAAAATGGGGGATTGATGAAAGACAAAATCATTTGAGAGCTAATTAAAGAGGATATATAGGGTAGAAAGTAACTTCTAGGAAATCTGGCTAATGAAATTATCTTAAAACATGAGAAATCTGAATCAAGTACAAATATGAAATTATATTCGATAATGAAACTCCGTCTGTTGTTTCTCTAAGAGAAAAATTATGCAATAGTCACTTTGCTAGGGAACTGTGACTAGGTAGCGTGGTCGAAATTATCACCTAGATAGAAAATAGCAGAAGACCAAGAAAGCAGCCTTACGGGCATCGAGGGTTAAAAATAATGTACAGTAAGTCTAGAAAACTTGCGCTAACAGCAACTGCAGTTAAAGTAAGAAATCTAAGCGAAGGCGACAATTTTTGAATTTTAAATTGCATCCCATGCCTTTTTGTTTATGGTTCCGATTAGGTCCACTGATATTGACCTGATCAGAACCACAAACAAGATTGAAAGGCAAATTGACTATCATTACTTCCTTAGCAATATGGTTATAATTGATTGTGTTTTATAGCCTTAGCATGCTTTCAACATATCTTGGAGAAGATCAAAGGCATGCTCTAGTATGTAAATTTTTATAATTTTCAAGTTTGCCTCCAGCTTATTGATTCGGTATTCAAGCTTGTCGTTGCCATCTTTGAATTTAGTATAGAGTTCCTGATCTTTTGTGAGCTCGATCAGGAACACTATTTTCAAAGTTGTGGCATTCTAGAAGACCTTCAAAACACTTTCTTCAGAAGCCTTAAAGGATACATGTAGGGTCTCAATATATGTTTTTAGGTCAAAATATGTTGATGCACACTTAAGATGTGGTCCCAACCATTGAACAACTCACTTTTATCAAGCGTTGCTTAATATATCTTGCTCAACCAACCTTCAAGGAATTTGATAAATTAATAAGCAAGGAGTTACGTAACATTTGATCTAAATCGACTCTACCAAGCCTATCAAACGTTATGTAACTCCAAGATCATTACCCTATTAAAAAACTTTACCCGAGTTAGTGCACAAATCAAATGAGCTCAATCTCTCAACCTTTCTACTGATCGTTCTTCTCCAATATAGATGACAAGATATCCACGATACAAAAGTCTACACCATCGTCAGAAATGCTTGCCAGGGCGCAAGTCTTCAGAAGGCATCAACAGTAATCTCTTAATATCAAATGATATTGAGAGATTCCTAGTCATGCCTTCCTAAGACTTTCACTAAGGCAAGAATTTTCGCTGATGAGAAAATATCTACCATGCAAAAGTCTACACCATTAGCAGAAATTCTTGCCAGAGCGAAAGTCTTCAGAAGGCATTATTAATAATCTCTTAATATCAAGAAAGTCTTGTACGAAAGTCTTCAGAAGACATTCGAAAATAAGGAAGTTTTCAGTAATGACTACACATAATTACCATCAACAACCTCACTAGATTCTCTCCTCGTTCAAAAAAAAAGGCAAAAATATTTTCATTTGCATTCACATATTATTTATTTAACAAACCAAACAAAGATGAACTAAATCTAGAATTAGTTCATCTTTGAATGCTATATTTAGTTCATATTTGTTTGGTTGTTAAACAAATAAAATGTGAATGCAAATGAAAATATTCTTGCCTTTTTTTGTACGAGGAGTGAATCTAGTGAGGTTGTTGATGCCGTAATTATGTGTAGTCATTGCTGAAAACTTTCTCATATTTGAATATCTTCTAAAGACTTTTTACAAGACTTCCTTGATATTGGATGTTGAATTCAAACATGAGTGGCTAAACACCCTTATTCTGGGGTTGAGGCCAAGAACATGATTACTCTTTTATATTCTCATTCATAGTTTCTTTTTGGATTATCATCTGGGTTGTTCTTAATTTCTTGCACTTACTATTTTGATGAGTGACCACCATTAGAATAAATCTATATTTCTATGTGCATCCGGGAGGAGAATCGTAGGATAGAATGAAGAAATTAGGGAGCAAGATTCTTATCCTGTTATAAAATAAGGGATTTGAATTACCATCTAGGATGGCGATATACCAAGAAGCCTTGCTTAGTTCAACTGCAAGAAGATAACTTTATGAATTTAGAAGAATTGTTGTATCTCTGTGGGAGTTGTAGCTACAATATTCAATAGATAAAAGATTTGAGGTTGGGAGACCAAGATCGTGGCATAAACCTTGCGAATCAACAACCCGATAACAAATTAGACTGTGATAAGAATAGAGAATTGTATTATTGTTCAAAATGCCTCGATCCTGGAATCATTATCATTATTGATTACAACTGTTGCTTGCTTTGCTCTAGTCATCCCTAGTTATTTCTTGTTTAATAATTTATATTTTTATTCATAAATTCACAATCATCTTGATACTCTCAAGCACTTAATACCAATTTGTATCAAACTAAAAGTTTACTAAATGTCTAGTTTATTAGTCCTCGTGGGAACGATACCTGATTGTCTAAGTCTTTATACTACTTGTACGATCACATAGACTTGTGTGTACGTAAGGATGCAATAAGTTTTTGGCGCCTTTGCCAGAGACTAGTATAATTAGTGAATTTCTTAATTTTTCATTTTTGATAATAAGTTTAAGTGTTAACAACTTGATCTTAGCATCTGAGTTTTTGAAGGTTTAACTGAATACTGGACTGGCTAGATATGAAGAGTTGGTAGAGCCTTTTGCGGAACCAAAATTGATTTTTCATCTGAGGCTAAGAGTTCAACGTTTTATTCAACAGGGTCAGATGGATGAAATACGAGATCCGAATATTATCAATCCAAATGTTGGAAATATTCTAGCTCTGGTTATTCGAGTCATTCCTATTCAACCAGCCACAAGACCTATTTGTGAGGTGGCAATCCTACTTACAAACTATGTGACTAACAACATTCAAAAGCCTAAGCAATGAGGTTGGTGGGAATTGAAACAAAATATGGTGCAATTGTTGAATTCTACACGGCAATTTCACGGACTTTCACACAAGGATCCGCAACAGCACATACAGACCTTCCTAGAAATAAGTGATACATACATTCCTAAAAATATAAATGCTGATTATGTCAAATTGACACTCTTCCCATTTTCTATATATGGGAAAGCAAAGAGGTGGTTATATGCTGAACCACCACATTCTATTACTTCTTGGGAAGATTATGCTCGGAAGTTCCTTATTCAATTCTTTCCATCCCAAAAGACTGCATGATTTAGGAGTGAGATCTTGAGTTTAAGATAAAAAAATAGAGAAAATCTCTACCAATATGCAAAATACTTGAAAGATATTATTGCTAATAAGAACCGGTTGAACGAATATACTACAGTTGCACTTACTCAAGAGTGTACATCCAAAATTCAAAATAAATTGCCCACAAAGTTAAAGGATCCAGGTAGTTCCACCTTGCAGATTACAATTGGATAGACTATTTGTCCACGTGAATTGTGTGACTTGGGTGCTAGCATAAATCTTATGCCCACATCATGGTATTTGAAGATGGGTCTTGGAAGTCCCAAACCTACGACTATTATATTGCAGTTGGCGGATAGGTCCATTGCTAGGCTAGATAGTATTATTGAAGATATGTTGGTGCAAGTGGGATCTTTAATCTTCTGATGGATTTTGTAATTCTTGACTTTGAGGTTGATCGTGTTGTTCCATTTATTTTGAGATGACCCTTCTTAGCAATAGGACAATGACTCATTGATGTAGCAGCTGAAAAAATGACAATGTGAGCACACAATAAAGTAGAAGTTTTTGATGTTTACAAAGCGTTGAAACTGCCAGCCATATATGAGGAGTTGTCTTCAATATTGGTTATTGATCTTGCTTCGGATTGGCAGTTATTATTGTCTGATGATCCATTAGAGCAAAATTTGATGGGTCATGATCTGTATGGAGATGTGGAAGTATTAGAATTGTTCTAGGTTTTGAATATGGCAGTGATTGAGATGAAGAAAGTGTCGTTCGAGCCTTTGAATAAGCCAATTGGTCCATCACCTAGGCCTTCAGTCAAAGAAGATCCTAAATTGAAGCTTAAGGTTCTTCCTTATAATTTATAATATGTTTTTATTGGTGATCAAGATACCTTGCTTGTTGTTTTTTTTGTAGGATTATCTGATATACAGGTAAAGGAAGTTGTTGCATTGCTAAAGAGAAGAAAAAAGGCAATTAGCTGGCAAATGTCTGATATTATAGGAATCAATCTAGTATTTTGCATGCACAACATCTACATGGAAGAAAGTTACAGACCTAGAGTGCAGCAACACAAAGGCTGAATCCTGTGATAAAAGAGGTGGTCAGAAAAGAAGTGATCAAGTGGTTAGATAGTGGTATTGTCTACCCAATTTTCAATAGCAAATGGGTAAGTCCGGTGCACTGTGTACCAAAGAAAAGAGGAATGATTGTAGTGACCAATGATGATAATGAGTTGATTCCCAAACTTATGGTGACCGGTTGAAGGATCTGTATTGATTATCAGATGTTGAATGAAGCGACTCATAAAGATCACTATCCAATTCCCTTCATTGACTAAATACTGGATATATTGGCGGGGCAAGAGTATTATTATTTTCTAGATGGGTACTCTGGCTATAATCAGATAGGAATAGCACCGGAAGACCAAGAGAAAACTACTTTTACTTATCCATACGGTACATATACATTCAGACGTATGCCTTTCGGCTTATGCAATGCACCTACTATATTTCAGAGATGTATGATGGCAATATTCTCAGACATAATGGAAGAATTCGTGGAGGTATTAATGCATGATTTATTTGTGTATGGTAATTCTTTTGAAAAGTTCTTATAGAATCTTGACAGAGTCCTAGCGCGATGCAAGAAAACAAAATTGGTGTTGAATTGGGAGGAGTGCCACTTTATGGTTAAAGAAAGAACTGTCCTAGGCCATAAAGTATCATGCAAAGGACTTGAAGTGGACAAGGTAAAGGTTGAAGTGATTGAAAAGTTGCCTCATCCAGTCACAGTTAAAAGAGTGCGGAGCTTTCTGGGAGATACAGGGTTCTATAGACGATTTATTCAAGATTTCTCAATGATTGCAAGCCCCTATGCAAATTGTTAAATAAAGAAGTCAAGTCCGAGTATGGGGAAGATTTCCATAAAGCTTTTGAAAAGCTTAAGAAGAAGTTGGCTGAAGCACCTATTCTGATTGCGCTAGATTGGGAATTACCTTTTGAGCTGATGTGTGATACTAGTGACATTGTTGTGGGAGCAGTTTTGGGTAAAATAAGAGATAAGGTATTTCACTCCATCTACTATGCTAACAAAGTGTTGAATTGTAATACCCCGCAAAGTCCTCTTCCAGCCCGAGCCTTAGAGCGTATTTAGTAAAGCGGAAATTCGAGTCTAAAAGTTTCAAAAATATCTTCCTAAGTATGAAATACTTTGAATCATGTGGAATTTCCCTAATTTTTACCTTTTTCCATGTAGAGCATTGAATAAGCTTTCCATCAATACAAAATTCGTCCAAATCGGACACTTGGGTGAAGAGTTAGAGACATTTTAGTGAGATAGTGTGCCACTTGACACTTTAGCGCATCACGGAGCCAGCCAAAATAGCAATCGTCAAAATCCAGTGAGCCTCCGTGATTATGGCACATCATGCCAAAGCGTAATTTCAGAATTTTCCAATTTCCAGGGAGCCTCCGTGATTCCACCGCATTGCGGTATAGTTTCAGTTCATGACCAAGGGGGCAATGTGATTTCCTCCATGTCGCGTCATCATGCAGTTTCCCAATTGTCCAAATTTGAGTGAGGTGGTGCGATTATGGCGCGTCGCGCCAGCATGTAAAATCAGAAATTTTCAGTTTAATTCCAAGGGTGAAATGGGGCTTTTCCCAACCCCTATGTATACTCCCTTACACGAGATTTGGGCTCATTTTATCTCCTTCCACTTCAAACAAAAAACTAGGGTTTCCAAAATTAAAACCCTCTCTCTTTCTTCAACAAAAATCAAGAGAGAATCAAGAGGAATCAAGAAATCTTTCCAAAAACCTTCAAGAAAAGAGTTTCTCTAGGTATGTAGATGTTTATTCTTGGGTCCCTTTCATCCAAGAAGCTTAAGTATACTTTTCTAAAACTCAAAGATTTTATGTTTCTGAGTTGTTAATGATTCATGTGAGTTGAAATTGATGTTCCATGTGTTGTTGAGTTTTGATTCATGTTTATCTACAAGATTTATGAACTTGAACCCTAGTATGTGGAATTTTTGTGTTGGTGGTGATGAACCCTAGTATGTAGAATTCTTGTGTTGGTGGTGATGAACACTAGTATATAGAATTCTTGTGTTGGTAGTGATGAACCCTAGTATGTGAAATTCTTTTGAGGGTGGTAATAAACTTTCTAAATGATGCTTCCTATATGAAATGTTCATGTTAAATAGGAGTAGAAATGGTTGAATAAGAGAAGCATGTCCCCCATAAGTTTGATAAAGAGCTTAGGTGAAGCATAAGGGCCATTATAGTATCTTGAATAGAAAACCCCCAAATTGGGAGCTAGTCCTTGCATGCCTAGGGTTTGATAAAATGCCTTAGGGAGTGAAATGTGCCATGATAGTATGAAATCCCCAAGTAGGTGTAAACCCGTACTTACTAAGTGTTGTTGAAAGATCTTAGTGAACAATTTGAGACATGATAGTATGAAGTTTTCCCCAAATCATGTGATATCCAAATACATGTGAAGACTAATTTAGGTGTGAAGTACTTGAGGTAATACCTTGTTGAATGAAGTATAATCTAGTAGCATGTTTACCTATGCTAGTATATATTGATGTTTCCTAAATGATTGATGCGATGCCTTAATGATTGTAAAGTTGAAGGTATGTTATGTTTCCTAAATACTCGAAGAGATGATTTAATGATAATGATGATGAACGAATGACTATGATGATGAATGAATGATTGTGATGATTATGATGAATGAATGGTTATGATGATGGAGGAATGATTATGCTTTATTTTATGTTATCTAGTCCTGGGGGTATTTATACCTAATAATTTAGTTGCTGTCTAGAGCCCGTGTCAGTTTTACAATAATTCCAGTTGAGCCATGACTCTCAAAACTTAGTAAACTATAGAACTCTGTATCCTCAGACAGTTATGGAACTCAAGAAAACTCAGTAATCTTTATAATCTCCATATCGCTAGTAATCTAGCCTTAGCTCTATACTCAGATCAGATCTAATAGTATGCAAGTGTTCAATTCTAATCTCGATAGTGATTGAATAATCTATTCAAGCTCTTTACCGTCAGTCAGATATCATGATTCAATACCATTTCCGTTAGATACAAAACTAAGTGATCTCAGTGTAGCTCAGTCAGATCTTTTGATAAACATGATCATTATCAGATTCAGTTCAGTTGTGTTCAGTTAAGAATTCAGTCAGAGTCTTTCAGTTGGGAGTAGAAACTAGCACCGAGCGAGGGAAGGGATGGGGGCTCCTCCCATCAATGAGAGAAAGGTTAGAATCGTTAGTAGTAATACCTGACCTCCCAAACTGCGTAGCTAACACAGAATACAAGAGCCACCATCAGGAAAAAGGTTGTCACCACCAGAGAGAGAGTATTTGACTATTATATTGCCTTAGGTCGACTTTTTGGTAAGGGTCATCCACTAGAGAGGATTGACCAGAGAGAGGTCTTTACCCATGGCACGGTATTGACACCCTTCCAGCTGTGGTTATAGGTTAGACCCCACCTATGGTAGGTTGGGGCATGTTGGTTAAGTAACTACTTTCCATATTTCAGTTTCAGTTTCATATTCTGTCTCAGTCTTACTATCAATCTTTAGAAATTAGGACTGTCAGATACTGTCATCAATCTCTATGAGGAACTCAGATAGTTTCATTAATTCATAGACCATCTGTCAGATAGGCTTGGTCTCATGTACAGTTATTTTATATCATATTCAGAGATATGCCTCCAGACAGGCTTGATCACAGTCTCAGATTCTATTGAGTATTCTTGTTGTCAGATTCAGATATGATTATTTCCTTACCATTGATAATAGCTTCCTTAATCATCAGTTGGAGAGGTTGATCTTTAATCTTGTCAGTCGAGAGCAGTAAGCTTAGAATTCAGTTATCGATGTACGTATATCCAGTTTCTCAGTCATCAGTATCAGATGAATCAGTGTCTCAGTATCTCCATGTCAGTAGTGAGTTTAGTCTGCAGTAAGGCAGTATCCTAGTTTAAGTCTCTAGAATTGTGATGATTGTGACTATGGTCTATGCATTCATGTATGTGTATGTGTTCTCGTGCGACATTTTCATGATTATTTAGTTTAGATATTATGCATTCATGAGCCCTTGCATTTAACCTACCTCGTCTACTTACTCGGTACATTTTTGTACTGACGCATTTGCGCTATGGTGTTCTATTTGACACCATAGTTTCAGAGGCACAAGATCCAGAGTTTTCTCAGCAGTTCAGTCCCAGTCAGCAGTAGTAGCTATGGCCGTGAGTCCTCTTCTTTCAAGGACAAATCTCAGTTTACTATTATTGCATCAGATTTTGTTTACTTTAAGTTGACAGAGTTAGTTGGGGACATGTCCCTTCAACTCCACAGTTCAGATAGTTTAAAGGCTTTTCAAACGGATGTATTGGTCTTCAGTTTTCAGTTTTATGTATTCATAGATGTGTTGAACCTTACGACTAGTTTTCGAATTTATTTCAGACATTATTTGGTGCACAGGTACAGATATGAGTAAAAGAGTTAACTTGTGGTCCTTTGGGTCATAAGCACCGTGTGATGTCTTGGGATGGGATCTCAAGGCGTTACAAACTTGGTATCAGAGCCTATGGTTCAAGAGGGTCCTAGGGAGTCTGAAAAGCCGCATTTAGTAGAGTATTGCTTTTCCTTCACTTCCGAAACCAAGGAGGATTCGGAACTACTCTGAACCCGTATACTACATTTAGTAGAGTCAAACAACCTAACCCCCAATCTAGCCAAACGATGTACATCACGAGCCAACTCTTTCTTACCTTCTACCACATGCGAAATACTACCCATGGACACTCTACTTAGGGTATCCGCCACAACATTGGCCTTGCCCGGATGGTACAACATACTCATATCATAGTCCTTGAACAATTCTAACCATCGTCTCTGCCTATGATTCAATTCTCTCTGGGTAAACACATACTGCAGACTCTTATGATTAGTGAAAACATCAACATGGACACCATACAAAATTGTCTCCAGATTTTCAAAGCACATACAACAGCAACCAACTCAAGGTCATAGGTGGGGTAATTTTTCTCATAGGGTTTCAACTGTCTAGAAGAATAAGCTATCACCTTACCTTTCTGCATCAATATGCAACCCAACCCAACTCTCAAAGCATCATAGTACACCACAAAACCATCAACACCATCAGGCAAAGTCAAAATAGGGATTGAAGTGAGTCGAGTCTTCAACTCTTGAAAACTCTTCTCACAAGATTCGGACCATAATAACTTCACTTTTTTTTTGGGTCAACTGAGTCATAGGAGACGCTATAGAGGAGAAACCCTCAACAAAACGGCGGTAATAGCCAGCTAAACCCAAGAAACTTTGGATATCATTCAGAGAAATAGGTCTATGCCAATTTCTAACAGCTTCGGTGTTTTGGGGATCAACTTTAATACCCTCGAAGGAAATGATATGACCCAAAAAAGCAACTGACCTTAACCAAAACTCACACTTACTGAACTTGGCAAACAACTTGTGATCTCTAAGGTTTTGCAAGACAGTTCGGAGATAATCAGAATATTCATCCTCACTACGGGAGTACACCAGTATATCATCGATGAACACTATGAAAAACATATCCAGATATGATCTGAACACTCGATTCATGAGGTCCATGAAAGCTGTTGGGGCATTAGTTAACCCGAAAGACATAACAAGAAACTCAAAATGGCCATAACGAGTTTGAAAAATGGTTTTCGGGATGTCATACTCCCTAACTTTGAGTTGATGATAGTCGGAACGAAGGTCTATCTTTGAGAAATAACTTGCACCTTGCAATTGGTCAAACAAATCATTTATTCTCGGAAGGGGTTACTTATTTTTTATGGTGACTTTATTCAGTTGGCGGTAATCAATGCACATATGGAAAGATCCATCTTTCTTTCTCACAAACAACACAGGAGCACCCCAAGGAGAAACACTAGGCCTTATAAAACCCTTATCTAGTAGATCTTTGAGTTGCTCTTTCAACTCTTTAAGTTCTGTAGGGGCCATACAGTAAGGAGGAATAGAAATGGGCGGAGTATCGGGAAGAAGATTAATCCCGAACTCTATCTCTCTATCAGGAGGTATCCCTGAGAGATCATTTGGAAAGACATCAGAAAACTCATTGACAACGCTAACAGACTGGAGAGTTGGAGTCTCAGACTTAGTGTCTTTGACTCTAACCAAATGGTAAATACACCCCTTGGAAATAATCTTTCTAGCTTTGAGGTAAGAGATAAAATGACTCTTGGGTGACACAGAATTCTAAAACCACTCAATAAAATGACTCTTGGGTGACACAGAATTCTAAAACCACTCAAACACGGATGCACCCAGAAACTGAAACTTGACCACTCGGGTCCGATAATCAATAGAGGCATATGAAGAATACAACCAGTCCATACCCAAAATCACATCAAAATCTACCATGTCTAACTCAATCAGATCAGCCAACAAGACTCGTGGAGTCATATTTCTGAAAAAAAAGAGCACGAATCAATAGCAGAGAGAGATACTTTAAGCACGATAGACTTCTGAAAGAAAGAATCACACTTTTTCCTAAAATGTCTTGTATCCTCTTGCTTATAGATATGGCATGCTACACACCGATGATCAAGACTCTACTTAACGCGGCTTGTCAGACTCCCTAGGACATCTTAAAACCTTAGACTCTGATACCAAGTTTGTAACGCCCCAAAAATTGGGTCCCAGAGCGTCACATGGTGCTTGAGGCTATGAGTAGCCCCAAGCTATCATTTTAAGCCATTTTCATTCAGTTTAACACAAATCAATGGGGTTTTTATAAATAACCCTCAAATATCAATAGAGTAATCATCATCCAAGAATAAAAGAATTTCAGAAAGATAACAAAATACGACTTATTAGTCAACTCTCAACATCTATACTAGTCTGACAAGCCTCTAAGAAAATCAATAAAACCCGCGATCCATTGAGACATGCCCCAACTGACTCATATTCAGTTATCAAATGTAAACAATTGCATGAAACCAACATCAGACATCACATCCTCGGAACATGAGGACTCACCACAATAGAGGATGTAGAACAGCGTGTTCAAAGAATCACTATCAAATCTGGAACTGAGCACCTAAACCTACATTCTGAGAAAATGCAGCCCACATCTAAAGATTTGGGTCAGTACCATGGAAAGGAACCGAGTATATGGGGGTGTTTGCAGTTGTATAAACATCATTATCATAAATATTTATAAGAAATATGCAGGATGTATGAAAGACTCACATAGCCCAAAGAAAATCATCATAATCATGAGCCATCATGCTTCCCATCTATCAAAATTAACCACGTTGTGGATTTCTTTCACACTCGAGTTCAAAACAACTCCATTAAGACCAAAAGGTCAAACCATTTAAAATATCTCAAATATTCAACATCAACGTGCTTATAACATACACTTTCTCAAAAAAACACAATTTTCAATGGGGATTCACGACCCAAATATCAAAATCATGATAAATATCATTCAAGATTCATGCTTTATATCTCCACACATGTAAATTCATCTTTAAAAATCATAAACATCAAGATTTCATTATAATCATCATAAGATATGGGTTCATGCTTCAAATTTGTAAAAATCAAATAAAAATCATGCCTTTGTAAAGAAAATTACATTTGGGCACAAGAACGAAAGAGATTTCTTATTGAAAAACCCCACATACCTTGAATGATGAACTTTAGATCGATACTCATTTTTGAGATGTTAATCGTGCCTTTGAATGATGGTTCTTGGAGTTCTTGAACTAGGAACTTGGAATCTTGAATAAATTTGCAGAATTAATGGTGAACTTTGGAGGTTCTTGAAGTTCTTGAACTAGAAACTTGGAATCTTGAATAAATTTGCAAAATTAATGGTGAACTTTAGAGGTTCTTGAAGTTGGATGTAGGAGCTTAGGGTTTTCTTTTTGAGGGAATTTGATGAAATATAACATATATTGCTTCTAATAGGCTTTAGTATAGGGTTTGAACGGACTTTGGGTGAGGAGGAATGAACAAAACGCCTCTAAAAATCAAATAATACTCGAATCTGTCCTTTGGTGGACTGTTTTGATAGTTTGAAGTAGATCAACCATAACATTTTACTTCGATATCCAAATTAGATGAAACAAATTTCATTAGAAAGAGGACTCTCATATCTTTCCATTGATATATAGTATTTCATCCAGATCATTGTGTACGAGGAGTTATAATCGTTTGAAGTTGATGCAAAAATTCGCTTTTGATAGGCTGAAGTAGATCGACCATAACTTTTTGCTCCGACAGACAAATTGGATGAAACCAATTTCATTGGAAAAAGGACTCGTAGATCTTTCCATTGATATATAGTAGATCACCCATATCATTATGTACAAGGAGTTATGATCGTTTAAATTTGGAGCAAAAATACGTCAGACCTCAGTACTTTTTCCTGCACGTTTTACTGTTCACTACTATTCATGGTTCGATTGGAATGTTCATAACTCGTCGCTTGGGTGTCCGTTTTGGATGATCCACATATCGTTGAAAATCTTATTCAATACTCTACAAAATGATGGGTCATAATCTAAGACATTCCACACGAAAAAATTTATAATTCATTCTAGAAGATAGAACCCAACACGTTTACACACAAAATTTCTACGAAAAATTTTCTGGGGTATAACATAAATGGTCTTGGATTATATATATTTAAAAAAATAAAAAGGAAAAAAATCTATCAAAATTTTTGTGAATATATGTATTCAAATCTATACAGTAAAGGAGAATAGTAAAGCAGATTTGACAATTTTTTTTGTAGATTATTAATTGTTTTGTATTTATTCCATGTATATTTCATATCTATCTATCTATCTATCTATCTATATATATATATATATATATATATATATATATAATAGAAATAGTCTAGCGTATAATTATTCCAAGTGACATCTTGACAACTAATTACTTGACTCTTGACAAAAAAAATTAATTTTGTAGATTATTAATTATTTTGTTTTTATTTCATATAAATATCATATTTAAGTATCTTAAAATATGAAAAATGCACAAAGATAAGGCTAGAGGAGATTACAATAGTCTCTCAAAATAATAGCAGTTATCTCGAATGTCCAACTATGCTAACGCAAAAGGAACCACAAGAGTCAACGCCCAGAGATCGTCGGATTGGTACTTGTACGTAAGATGCAGAAAAAATAAGGGTGAGTATGAAGCTATATGTACTCAGAAAGCATCGTCGACCAACCTTAATTCAAAGAGGTGATGAGTAAAACCACATCAACCCTAAAAAAAAATAATCATACAACCTGAACATAAAAATATCATCCTAATCTAACTGAATAATCAAGTCTAACAGTTATGAGGATATCATAACACTGTTTAAAAAATTCTTAATACAATGAAATCATGTAACGACCCTCACAGTTGTTTGTGAAATTTCTTCTCATCTTATATATTTTTAGCGCTCTTCGTAGTTTAAATACGTGGATTTATGAATTACGGAGATGGATAGTACCGATTCTTGAGGTGTTTTGAAGTGAGTAAGTCATTAGTTGGGTATATTTTAGATAATTAATTTAATTGGTGATTAAATGGGCCGAAGTTATAATTTAATTACTTATGTGGCAAATACAAAAATAAATTTAGATGGGAAGACTTTACCATATATAAAAATAATAGAAGGAAATAGTCAGAAAAAGTGGTGAACGTTGGTTAACAAAATCCTATTTCACATTACCGCTTCAAAGAAGATCCTTGAGAACTTCTAGGTTAGCTATTTTGATGTTTAATGATATAATAATAATGTGAAACAGAGAAATTGTAGCCAGTGGCCACTTGGGTGTAAGTTTATGTTACGAAGACACTTCTGGAATTGACTTGAATTACTATAATACTAGTAGATGATATAGTAATGGTTATCACTGGCTTATAATATAATAATGTTATCCATTAGAATAACGATAACATAGTAGCATGCTAAGAATTTATTATCTTTTGTACAATGTTAAGCTACTATTGGTAATTGTTAATATGAGAAGTTTGTTGTTCAGTTACTGTTAGTTAAAATTAGGGCAACTTAATGTAGTGAATAAATATTATAATTCTTGATGATAAATATAGTCATTGGTTAAATGGAATAATAATTAATCATTGAGGAATAATGATTAATTTTAAGAGGTTAGCAAGTAGTACAGGTGAAGTACTGTTCCTATAGCTTCAAACTTTCAACATGTTCATATGAGGTTATCATTTTGTAATTATAAATATGAATGGATTGCGGTTTAGGTCTAGACTTTTTAGATTAAGAATTTATAAAATGGGATCATTTGATTCGTATTTTTATACGAATTATATATTTGAATAGATTTGGACCTTTTGAGAATGAAAATAATAAGACATGACCATTCTTGAACACGTGACCATAGTCATCAATTCACTATACAATCATTGAGGGATTTCACAAGCACTTAAAGGTCATAAACTTGTACATGGATAGAGAAAGCATGCAATATATCATAAATTCACAACTTCAGTCTCATGAACATTTCCTCAAATCATTGCAAGACATATCTTTAGCATGGAAGTCATTTTGAACATATGGGTACATCATGAGTTTATCACTTGGATCACAAATGGGTCATAATACACAATTCTTATTTACTTAGGCATTTTGACAAAAACATGGAAGGCATAACCTTTTCTAGGGCCTGAATCAACAACTAATACATCATGGCTATATCAAGAACTTTAAATTTAAGGATTTCACTCCACATACTATCATAAAGTCATGAAAATTCAATAAAGATTCAATCTTGGAAATCATAACACAACATATACATGTGTACAATCAAACCCACAACATGGAATTCAAAACTCATATTTTGAAAAGGGTTTCTTAAGTTTCAAGGGTGGAAGGGACCCTTGGATGAACACTTATACCTTTATTAAAGAATTTTGGAAAGTTAATGGAGAAATCTTGAGTTCTTGATTTGAAATAAATCACCTAGGTTTTTTTTCTTGAGTAATTGTGAAATAATGAGTATATTTAGCATAAAGAGGGCTAAATTTTGTGTTATGAGGGCTGAAGGTTAGGGGAAAAGACATAATTACCCTTAAATACATGAGTTTAAAAGACATAAAAATATGCCCAGTGACGCTGCATCCGATGCAGCGTGTCGAGGGTTCCAACGTGATAATCAATGCGATGCGTTGACTTCACATCGGTTCGTTAGAAATTGCCTTAAGCTGAGAAACATTTTATCTATCGATGCGATTGGCAACAGAATACACCAACATCATGCTGATTCACTATTTTGATATTTCAAACAAGGTCTAAACGAGGTTCGAAACTCATTTGGGAACCCCTATAGATATTTTTGATTATGAGTTAACTTAAATATCAACCTTTAACAGATGTAAAGGTCTCGAAATAAGATTTCCAACCTTGAAAGGATAAAATAAAACTAAGTCTGGATACTTAGCCAAAATATTCTAAGTCTGGGACCTCTTGACAAACATTAATGGATTGAATTAATCTTAGAATTTTTTGGGGTCATACAATATCTCTCCCTTGGGAATATTTGTCCTCGAATGAGATTGACTAAGAGGGAAGAACTGAAGACTGAGAGTGAATACCGGACATGTATATCTGATGCATGGTTTCATGGCTGAAGTTACTGATATATTGCATTTTTCATACAGGACATTCATATCTGATCCATGAATAACTGACTCATGAATGCATGACTGGGATTACTGATAAGTTGAGTTTTCTCATGACGAGAATACATATCAGATGCATAAATATATGAATAATCTGACCTATGAACATATGACTGAACATGAAACGGTATTTGATACCAAGTTTATAACTGAAATCTAAACATAAAGCTGAATAAACTTAAGGAAAACTATTATCTTGGGATGAATCTGAGTTTGTGGAGAAGAGGTAACGGTACTTAGTTCGTATATCTACTTCTGCTTCCCAAGTAGCTTCCTCAATGGACTGATTCCACCAAAGAACTTTAACTAAAGGGACTTATTTGTTCCTTAGTCTGTGAGTCCAATAGTCAAGGACTTTGACTGAAATCTCTTTGAAAGAGAGGTTGTTTTGAATGTCTATGCCCTCTATAGGGACTACAACTGCTGGGTCACCTATTCACTTCTTTAGCAAGGAGAAATGGAATACTTGATGGAATGAAGCTAGATTTGAAGGCAATTCGAGCTCATAAGCTACCTTGCCGAAGTGACTAAAAATTTTGAAGGGACTGACATATCGGGGACTGATCTCTCCCTTCATGCTTAACCTCTTCACTCCCTTTATAGGAGAGATTTTCAAGTACACATGGTCACCACTTTTGAACTAGAGATCCTTTCAGTGGACATCTACATATGATTTCTATCCGCTCTGAGCTGTCTTAAACCTTTCTCTGATTAACTAAATTTCTTGTAAGGCATCAAAACTAAGTCAGGACCTACAATTGTGGCTTTACCGACTTTGAACCAACTAATTGGAGGTCTGTATCTCCTACCATAGAGAGCTTCAAATGGAGCCATCTGAATACTGGAATGATAGCTGTTGTTGTATGCAAATTCGATCAAAGGCAAGTGGTCATCCCAACTACTCTTGAAATGCACACACCCTTAGCATATATTCCAAGGTCTGAATGGTCCTTTCTACTTGACCATCCGTCTGAGGATAAAATATTGTACTGAGGTGGACTCGAGTACCAAGACCCTTTTGGAATACTTTCCAGAACTGAGAGGTGAAGCTTTACGGAAGGGCAAGACCTTGGCAAATTAACTTACATTTGAATTCTTTGATTGAGGTAGGTTATAGTTTAATTGGATTTTAGACTCAACTTAATTGTACGTATGCTCCTAAATTAAATACTTGTTGATTGGTATTCGAACCTTATTGAAATTATTGTTTATTGGATTGTTGATGTGTGTAAAAGTGATTATTGAAAATTTTCTTAAAGGAATTGTCTTATAACTTTAAGTTTACTTGTAAACTTGGTACATTGTGTTGTATGCTGTGAGATTGTGTAAATTTAATATTGATAATTCTTGTTTATGGTGGATCGGGTGCTACACCGGTACGAAAATATCTATGTTGGATCGGATACCACGCCGGTATAGATATGTATATGTTAGATCGGGTACCATGCCAGTACGGATATGTATATGTAGGATCGTTTACCACACCGCTATGAATATGTATATGTTAGATCAGGTACCACTCCAGTATAGATATATTTATGTTGGATCGGCTACCACGCCTGTACAGATATGTATATGTTAGATTGGGTACCACGCCAGTACAAATATGTTTATGTTGGATCGCGTACCATGCTGGTATGGATTTGTATATATTGGATTGGGTACTACTCTGATACGGATATGTATATGTTGGATCGGGTACCTCGCTGGTTGGATATGTATATGTTGGATCGGGTACCACACCGGTACAATACATGAATATAGATTGTTCCTTGCTGGTCATGACTATTTGGGTAAAAGTAAGTCCCATAACATGTGTGTACATAATTATGTTGAATCTATGGATGTTACAGTATGGTTGATACTATTGATGGTTATGTGGCTTGTTTGTGAGCATTGTTTACCTATTATTGTTGTATTGTTGATTTATTGAGTATGTATTATTTGATAACATCTGTCTACTTATTATTTGATTTATGTTTTGTATATGTTATTAAGTTGATTTGGCTTATGATGCCTACCAGTACATAGTGGTTTGTACTGATACTACCTTGTACTCTTCTTTTGTTGAGTGCAGAAAGTATTTCAAAGGCTCAGACATGATCTCACCTCTAGAGTTTGATAGCAGATCTTAATCCGAGGGTGGGCACTCCATCTTTAGGCTGCGATGGGTCATCTTATTTTTTATTGTCCATCTTTCGGGTAATGAAATATTCCTTATTTACTATATTTTGAATATTTCTTAGACATGATTTGTATTAGTAGTTCTTGTATAATGACTTTTGGGTCTTAGAGGTTATAGTAATGAGTTGTTAGATTTCTGCATAATTAATGATTAGTTCTGGATTATTGTTACTATGTCAATTTTATGACATATCATCTTAATATTGACTAAGTGACTGGGTAATAATTTGATTTAGATGGTTCTCCCATAGGAAGATTAGTGTGGGTGCTACTTATGACCATTTGGGACATGACAAATTTGGTATCATAGCCTTGGGTTCATTGATCTCGTTGTACAAGAACATGTTTTGTAGAGTCTTGCAGAATGGTATAGAGATGTCTATACTTTTCTTCAAGAGGCTATAGGGCAATAGGAAAATTCAAATTCTTCTTTCTTGTGTGCTATTAATTGTTTCAATTGGTATTTTACTTCTTTCTCTCTTATTCTCGTAGATGGTAAGAACATGAAAGAATAAGGCAAGAGAAGGACATGGAGAAGGAAGGAGAGCAACGCCCGACAGAGGCAAAGCTTAGGCTGTAGGGCCAGTTAGAGAGAGGCTAGTATCTCCTCCCCTACATGAGGATTTTGTCGAGGTTGCAAAGAATGGAGCAATGCCAGTACAAGATGAATGAGTGCCAGTTCATGATAGGGTAGGACCAACTCAGGGAGGTGTAGTATCGATTCAAATATCTCTAAATATAATTCAGCAGGTTTTGAGTTTTCTAAGTGATTTGGCAGGATCAGGAACTATGCCTGCAGCACCTGTAGTCCAGCATGGATTCAGCATGCTGCTGCTGTAGCCCCTCAGATGGAAGAAGAGTCAGGAGCAGATATTTTTTCAAGACAGGTTATGGGTTCGGTGATGATCAGAGATGAGTATTAGTTTTTTCAGTAAGTTTATCAAGATGAATCCCCTTGTCTTTCACAAAACCGAGTTAGAGAATGCCTACTATTTTATTATTGACTGTCATAAGAGGATGCACATCATGGGGTGGTTGAGAGGTATGGTATAGAACTGGTTACTTTTCAGTTTTAAAGAGATGCTAAAATGTGGTGGAGGGCCTATGTTGAGTGTAGGGATGCATCTTTGCCTCTCTTGACTTAGACACCGTTTTACTTATTGTTTCAGGAAAAGTATGTCCTTATACTTTGAAAGATAGAAAAAGGGATGGGTTTGCTAATCTCAAGCAGGGGAACATGTTAGTTGCGGCTTAGGTGGCCAAATTTTATTCATTGTCTTGGTATGCATCTCAATTGTTTAAAATTGAGGAGAATAGATTTTGTTATTTTGTTATAGGGTTGAAAATAGGTCTCTAGATTTCTGCTCTTTAGATGACATCGTCAAGTAGGTTTTTTTAGTAGATAGTTGATTTTTTCAAGAAGGTGGAGGGCATAAGGCAAGAGAGTTATGCCAAGGCATTAGAAAAGAAGGCCCACAGAGGAGGAAGTTTCAGTGGTTCTTATTCAAGGGGTCAGAGTTCTCAGGTATATCCTGTCCACCCCATTTAGTCAGCAATATCGGTGTCTGTGGGTGGTCTGTCAGGAGCTAGCTAACCATTTTCATACTCTAGTGGTTACCTCACTTCATCTTTATCATCTCAATGGCTTACCTTGGACTGTATATATTATGAGTATGGCATAGTAGGTCATCTTAGGAGGTTTTGTCCGAGCATAAAGAAGTTTGGTCAGTCTAGCCAACAGCTGGCTCTTGGAGCTCTAGTTCCAGCAGATATGGGAGGTGATGGTAATGATAGAGGTCGTCTACAGGGTAGTCATGGGGGTCATCAGATAGGTAGGGGTGGTAGTCAGTCCCATCAAGGTGGTTCTTAACTTAGAAGATGTGACGTTCAGACTGGTGGTATTGCCTATATCTATACCTTTCTAGGTAGGCCCAAGGTAGAGGCATCAGATACTGCTATTATAGGTACAATTCTTATCTGTGACCAGATGGCTACTATATTATTTGATCCTGGCTCTACTTTTTCATACGTGTCTCCTAATTTTGCCGTGGGATTGAGCATGGTATGTGACTTTCTTGACTTTTTGATTCACGTGTCTACTCCTATTGGTGATTTTATTATAGTTGATAGATTTTATCGTTCTTGCTCTGTTATATTTATGGGGTATCAGACTTGGGCATATTTAGATATTCTAGACATAATAGATTTTGATATAATTTTGGGTATGAGTTTGTTATATCCGTATCATGCTATATTAGATTTTCATGCTAAGATAGTGACTGTGGCTATGCCGAGAATAGATTGACTTGTGAGGGTGAATATAGTACTGCTCCAATGAAACTATTTCTTTTCTGCATGCAAAGAGGTTAATTAGGAGAGGTTGTTTGGCCTTCCTAGCACATCTTTGGGACACTTCCACAGTGGTCCCATCTATTGAGTCAATTCCTATAGTGTGTGAGTTCCAAGAGGTTTTTTCTACAGATTTGCCTGGTATGCTGCTAGACTGTGACATTGTCTTCTATATCGATCTAGAGCCAGGTATACGTCCTATTTTTATTTCTCCCTATAGAATGGATCCAACTGAGTTAAGAGATCTAAAGGCTCAATTGCAGGATTTGTTGAGTAAGGGTTTTATTTATCTGAGTGCCTCTTCATGGGGTGCTCCTATCTTGTTTGTAAAGAAGAAGGATGGTAGTCTTCGTATGTGTATAGATTATAGGCAGTTGAACAAAGTCACGATTCATAACAAGTATCCTTGTCCCCGTATAGATGATTTATTCGACTAGTTGCAGGTTGCATCCGTATTCTCTAAGATTGATTTAAGGTCCAGGTATCATCAACTCAAGATTCAGCCTGACAATATTCCTAAGACTACTTTTAAAACTAGGTATGGTCACTATGAGTTTCTTGTGATGTTTTTTGGGCTGACTAATACCCCAGCTACTTTTATGAGTTTGATGAATGTGATATTTAAACCCTACTTAGATTCTTTTGTGATTGTCTTTATTAATGATATTCTGATTTACTCTAAGAGTAAGGAGGAGCATGAGAATCACTTAAGGATTGTTTTGGGTTTGTTAAAAGAGAAAAATCTTTATGCAACATTTTCTAAGTGTGAGTTCTTGTTGGCTTCTGTATCCTTTTTGGGGCATGTGGCTTCAAAAAAAGGAGTGATGGTAGATCCACAGAAGACTGAAGTGGTTAAGAATTAGGCTAGGCCTACTTCAGTGATAGAGGTTCGTAGCTTTATTGACTTAGCAAGTTATTACCGCTGGTTCGTAAAGGGGTTTTCTTCTAATGCTACTCATATGGCGTGGTTGACTTAGAAGGATGTACCTTTTATTTGGTCTGATAAGTGTGAGGAGAACTTTTAAAAGCTCAAGACCCTATTGACTACCACTCCCATTCTTGCCTTGCCGGTAGAAGGTAAGGATTTTATTATTTATTGTGATGCCCCACATTCTGGTTTAGGTGTTGTATTGATGTATGAACTAAATGTTATTGTTTATGCTTTGAGGCAATTGAGGACTTATGAGAAGAATTATCCCACCCATGATTTGGAGTTAGCTACTGTAGTTTTTGTTCTTAAGATATGAAGGCATTACTTGTATAGGGCTCATTTTTAAGTGTTCACTAATCACCACAGTTTACAATAAGTGTTCATGCAGAGGGATTTGAATTTGAGACAGTGTAGATGGATGAAATTTATTAAAGATTATGATATCACCATTCTCTACCATCTAGAAAAGGCTAATGTAGTCGCTGATGCATTGAGCAGGAAGTCAGAAAGTATGGGTAGTTTGGCAAATTTGAATGCTAGCAGGTATCCGTTGGCTAGAGAGATTCATACTTTAGCTAATAAGTTTGTTCGACTTGAGGTTATTGAGAGATAAGGAATTCTAGCCAACATTGAGGAAAGGTCCACATTTCTTTATCAAATCAAGGTTAAACAATTTGAGGATGCTAAGTTGAGCAAAATTCGTGATAAGATTTTGCAGGGTGAGGCCAAGGAGGCCATTCTTGGTGGTGATGGTGTGTTATGGATTAAGAGATTATTTTGTGTACCTCGTGTTGCTGATTTGATTCCTACTATTCTAGCTGAGGCTCATTGTTCGAAGTATTCTATAAATCCTGGTGCAACCAAGATATACCATGATTTGAGGTAGCATTATTAGTAGGGTCGGTGAAACGTGACATAGTTGATTTTTTTGCTAAATGCCAGAGTTGTCAGCAGATAAAGTACGAGCATCAAAAGCTTGGTGGTAGTCTTCAGAAGATGCCTATTCCTGAATTGAAATGGGAGAGGATAATTATGGATTTTGTTGTTAGTCGTCCTAAGACTTTGGGAAATTATGATTCTATATGGGTTATTATCGATGGGTAGACGAAGTCTGCATATTTCATTCCAGTTTAGGTGACTTATAATGCAGTAAAGTTGGCCAAGATTTATCTTAAGGAGATAGTTTGGTTGCATGGGGTCCCAGTTTCTATTTATCTTAGATAGGGGTACTCAATTTACCTCTACCTTTTGAAAGAAGTGTCATGAAGAGTTGGGCACAAGTTTCAACCTTAGTACAAATTTTCACCCTCACACCAATGGGCAATCCAAGCGGACGATTTATGTGTTGGAGGATACACTTCGTACATGTGTGATGGATTTTGGAGGCCATTGGGATTAGTTTCTACCTTTGGCTGAATTTGCATATAATAATAGTTTTCATTTGAGTATCGATATGGCACCATTTGAGGCTTTGTATGGGAGAAGGTATAGATCTCGCATTGGGTGGTTTGATGTATTTAAGGGGAGACTATTGGGTACTGATCTGTTGAGGGACTTGTTAAAGAAGGTTAGTTTCACTCAGTAGAAACTTATAGCGGCTCAAAGCAGAAAAAAATAGTATGCGGATCAAAAAGCTAGAGATACACATTTTATAGAGGCGGAGAAAGTATTGCTCAAGGTGTCACCTATGACAGGTGTCATGCATTTTGGGAAGCGAGGTAAGTTCAGTCCTAGATATATTCGACTATTTGAGGTTCTTTAGTGCATGAGGCCAATGTCCTATAAGTTGGCAATGCCTCTGAGTTTGTCGAGAGTTGACCCCGAGTTTCCTGTATCTATGTTAAAGAAGTTTTATGGTAATGGTGACTACATAATTCATTGGGATTAGGTCTTGTTAGATGAAAACCTCTCTTCTGAAGAGAAACCTGTTGCTATTCTTACTAGTGATGTTTGTAAGTTGAGGACTAAAGAAATTGCGTCTATGAAGGTCCAGTGGAAGGATAGTCCTATTAAGGAGGCCACTTGGGAGACCGAGGTGGACATACATAGCAAGTATCCACATCTTTTTGCGAATTCAGGTAATTTTATGTTTTCCCTCCTTGTCTTGTGTTTGACCATCCAAGGATGAACAATTGTTTAATTGGTATCAGATGTAACGACCCTCGCAGTTGTTTGTGAATTTTTTTTCATCTTCTTTACTTTTAGCGCACTCTATAGTTTGTATATGTCGATTTATGACTTACGGAGATGGATAATACCGATTCTTGAGGTGTTTTGAAGTGAGTAAGTCATTAGTTGGGTATATTTTAGATAATTAGTTTAATTGGTGATTAAATGAGCCGAAGTTATAATTTAATTACTCATGTGGCCAATACAAAAATAAATTTAGATGGGAAGGCTTTACCATATATAACAATAATAGAAGGAAATAGTTAGAAAAAGTGGTGAACGTTGGTTAAACAAAACCCTATTTCACATTACCACTTCAAAGAAGATCCTCGAGAGCTTTCAGGTTAGCTATTTTGATGTTTAATGTTATAATAATAACGTAAAACTGAGAAATTAAAGCCAGTGGCCACTTGGGTGTAAGTTTAAGTTACGAAGACACTTTTGGAATTGAGTTGAATTACTATAATACTAGTAGATGATATAGTAATTGTTATCATTGGCTCATAATATAATAATGATAATATAATAGTGTTGTCCATTAGAATAATGATAACATAGTAGCATGCTAAGAATTTATTATCTTTTGTACGATGTTAAGCTATTGTTGGCAATTGTTAATGTGAGAAGTTTTTGTTCTGTTACTGTTAGTTAGAATTAGGGTTAATGACTTAACGTAGTGAATAAATATAATAATTCTTGATGATAAATATAGTCATTGGTTAAATGGAATAATAATTAATCATTGTGGAATAATGATTAATGTTAAGAGGTTAGCAAGTAGTACAAGTGAAGTACTGTTCCTGTAGCTTCAGACTTTCAACATGTTCGTAAGAGGTTATCATTCTATAACTATAACTATGAATGGATTGCAGTTTAGGTCTAGAATTTTTATAGTAAGAATTTACACAATGGGATCATTAGATTCATATTTTTATACAAATTCTATATTAGAACAGAGCTGTACCTTTCAGAAGCTTTACGAAAGGGCAAGACCTTGGCAAATTAGCTTGTGTTGAATTCTTCGATTGAGGTAGGTTATGGTTTCATTGGAGTTTAAACTTGACTTAATTGTGTGTATGCTTCTAAATTGAATACTTGTTGATTGGTATTCGAACATGCTTGAAATTATTGATGTTTTGATTGTTGATGCGTGTATAAATGATTATTGAAAATTTACTTGATAGAATTGTCTTATGACTTTAAGTGTACTTGTAAACTTGGTACATTGTGTTGTATACTATGAGGTTGTGTAAATTTGATATTGATAATTCTTATTTATGGTATATTGGGCACCACACCGGTATGAATATGTATATGTTGGATCGGGTACCATGCCGATAAGGATTTGTATATGCTGGATCGGATACCATGCCAGTACAAATATGTATATGTTGGATCAGGTACTATAATGGTAAGAATATGTATAGGTTAGATCAGGTACCACATCAGTATGAATATGTTTATGTTGGATCGGGTACCATGCCAGTACGAATATGTATATATTTGATCGGGTACCACACTGGCATAGATATGTTTATGTTGGATTAGGTACCACGCCGGTACGGATATGTATATGTTGGATTGGGTACCACACCGGTATGGATATGTATATGTTAGATCGGGTACCACGCCGATACAGATATGTATATGTTGGATCGTGTACCACGCCAGTACGGTAAATGAACATAGATTATTCCCTGCAGGTCATGACAATTTAGGAAAAAATAAGTCCCATAGCATATGTGTACATAATTATGTTGATTCTTTAGATGTTTAAAGTGTGGTTGATACTCTTGATGGTTATGTTGCTTGTTTGTGAGCAATTTTTGACCTGTTATTGCTGTATTGTTGATTCATTAAGTATGAGTTCTGTGATTAAGCATGTTTACTTGTTATTTGATTTATGTTATGTACATGTTATTAAGTTGAGTTGGCCTATGATACCTACTAGTACATAGTGGTTTGTACTAATACTACCATGTACTCTTCTTTTGTTAAGTGCCGAAAGTGTTCCAGAGGCTCAGACTCGACCTTACCTCTAGAGTTGGATAGAAGATCTTGATCCGAGGGTGAGCACTCCATATTCAGGTTGCCGTGGGTCATTTTATTTGTTAGTGTCCATCTTTCTGGTAATGAAATATTCCTTATTTACTATATTTTAAATATCTCTTAGACATGATTTTTGTTAATAGTTTTTGTATGATGACTTTCAGGTCTTGGAGGTTTTAGTAATGAGTTGTTGGATTTCCACATAACTAATGATTAGTTCTGGTTTATTGTTACTATGTTGATTTTATGACATATCATCTTAATATTCACTAAGTGACTAGGTAATAATTTGATTTAGATGGTTCTCCCACAGGAAGATTAGTGTGGGTGCCACTTGTGACCATTTGGGTCCTGAAAAAGTTGGTATCAGAGCCTTAGGTTTGTCAATCTCGTCGTACAAAAACATGTCTAGTAGAGTCTTGCAGAATGGTATGGAGACGTCTGTACTTTTCTTCAAGAGGCTACAGGGCAATAGGAAAGTTCAAATTCTTCTTTCTTGCATGCTTTTACTTGATTTCAATTGGTATCTCATGATTCCAATTGGTATCTAACTTCTTTCACTTTTATTCTTGTAGATGGTAAGAATATGAAGGAATGGGGCAAGAGAAGGACGTAGCGGAGGAAGGAGAGAAGCGCTCGCCAGGGGCAGAGCTCAGCCTGTGGGGCTAGCTAGAGAGAGGCCAGTATCTCCTCCCCCACATATGGATTTTCCTGAGGTTAGAGCTATGCTAGTACAGGATGAACGAGTGTCTGTTCATGATGGGGTTGCACCAACTCAGGGAGGTGCAGTGCCGATTCATATGTCTCCCACTGTGATTCAGCAGGTTTTGAGTTTTTTGAGTGATTTGGTAGGATCAGGGACTATGCATGTAGCACCTGTAGTCCAGCATTGGATGAAACATACTGCTACTGTAGCCGCTCGGATGGAAGAAGAGTCAGGAGCAGATGTTTTTCCAAGATAGTTTGTGGATCCGGTGATGACTGAAGATGAGCATGAGTTGTTCTATAAGTTTATCAAGATGAATCCCTCTGTCTTTCACGGAGCTAAGTTGTAGAATGCCTACGAGTTTATTATTGATTGTCATAAGAGGCTGCACATGATGGGGGTGGTTGAGAGGTATGGTGTAGAACTGGTTACTTTTCAGTTTCAGGGGGACGCTAAGTGTGGTGGAGGGCCTATGTTGAGTGTAGGGATACATGTTTGCCTCCCTTGACTTGGACACACTTTTACTTAGTATTTCTAGAAAAGTATGTGCCTCGTACTTTGAGAGATGGAAAAAAGGATGAGTTTTCTAATCTTAAGCAGGGGAACATATCAGTTACCGATTATTAGGCCAAATTTCATTCATTGTCTCGATATGCACCTCATTTGTTGAAAACTAAGGAGAAGACAATTCGTCATTTTGTGAAGGGGTTGAATACAGGTCTCCAAATTTCTACTCTTCAGATGACATCATCAGGTAGGTTTTTCCAGGAGATGGTTGATTTTGTCAAGAAGGTGGAAGGCGTAAGGAAAGAGGGTTATGCAAAGGCATCAGAAAAGAAGGCCCGCAGAGAAGGCAGTTTCAGTGGCTTTTTTTTCTAGGTGTCAGAGTTCTCAGGGATACCCTACCCTCCCTATTCAGCCCACGATGCCGGTGTCTGTGGGTGGTCCATCAGGATCTAACCAGCCTTTTCATACTTTGATGGTTACCTCGCTTTATCTTTGTTAGTTTAGTAGCCTAACTTGTACTGTATATATTACGAGTGTGGCGGAGTGGGTCACGTTAGGAGATTTTGTCTGAGTGCAAAGCAATTTGGTTAGTCTAACCAACAGTAGGCTCTTGAGCTCTAATTCCAGCAGGTAAGGAAGATGGTGGTAATGGTAGAGGTCGTCCACATACTGGTTGTGGGGGCCATCAGGCAGGTAGGGGAGGTAGTCATCCCCATCAAGGTAGTTATCAGCTTGGCAGATGTGACGTTTAGACTGGTGGTAGGGACCATATCTTTGCATTTCTAGGCAGGCCCAAGGCACAGGTATCAGATGCTATTATTACAGGTATTATTCTTGTGTGTGGCCAGATGACCACTGTATTATTTAATTGTGGCTCTACTTTTTCATACAAGTCTGCTAATTTTGCTTTGGGATTGATGTAAGACCCTGCGAAATTCCTTGCTTCATTCAGTCCTTTAAGCTTGTCAATGGGTCCTAGATTTAGAAAATTCTAGCTAAGTTTCCAGACTTAGTTTATTTACAGCCTTCAAAAATTAGCATTCTCATTTCGCAACTTTAATGTCCTTTAATGGTCTTTATTTTTGTTAATTCATGACCAGGAAGGTCAATAGGTGTTCCCGAACGAGTTTTAGATTTTTTAGACCTCGTTTAGACATTGTTTGGAAGTCCAAAATAGTGGACCAACGCGATCTTGGTGTACCGCATTGACAATCGCGTTGGTTAATATTTTTCCAGATTGCCAGTAAAAAGTACTGAGACACAGCACGATAATGGGGTGACGCGTCGAGTATAGCGTCGATGCCATCACCGCACCGCGTCGCCAAATGGGTTAGTGCCCAGTTTCAGTCATTAAATAACTGCATCCTTAAGGGTAATTAGGTTATTTTCCATGACCTTCATCCCTCATAACAGGAAATTCGCCCTATTTTGGCTAAATACATTCATTATTTCACAATTGTTAAAGAACAAGAAACCTAGTAGATTAATTTTCAATCAAGAACTCCAGAATTCCTCCATTTACCTTAAAGAAATTATCTACAAAGGTATGTAAGGTTTTTATCCAAGGGTCCCTTCCACCCTTGGAGCTCAAGAAACCCTTTTCAAAATATGAATTTTGAATTCCATGTTGTGGGTTTGATTGTACACATGTTTATGTTGTGATATGATTTCCATGATTTAATCTTTATTGAATTCTCATGACTTTATGTTAGTATGTGGATTGAAATCCATAAATTTGAAGTGCTTGATATGGCCATAATGTATTAGTTGTTGATTCATGCCATAGAAAAAGGTTCTGCCTTTTATGTGTTTGTCAAAATGCCTAAGTTAATAAGGATTGTGTATTATGACCTATTTGTGATCCAAAGAATGAACTCATGATGCACCCACATGTACAAAATGATGTTCGTGCTAAAGCTTTGTCTTGTAATTATTTGGTGGAATGCTCTTAAGTATGGATTTGTGAAATTATATTACGTTAGCATGTATTCCCATTCATGTGTAAGCTTATGACTTGGGAGTGATTCATGAAACCCCTTAATGATAGTATTATGAATTGTTGACTATGGTCATGTGTTTAAGCAGTGTCATATCTTAGTTAGTTTTATGCTATCGAGTCCTGGGGGTATTTAATACCCGATAATTTAGCTGTGTGCCTAGAGCCAGTGTTATATTTCAAGATACTCTCAGTCAAGCCATGATCTGTAGAATTTATTCAGTTATAGAACTCAGGAAAACTTAGTAATCTCAGTGTCAATCCAATCCCAATTTAGTATTCAGTTAAATCCTTAGTAAACTCCGTCTGTTATCAAAATTCATTAACATTCCGTCAGTCAATGAAACTCAATGAACTCAGTCCAGTTCAGCTCAATATCATCAGATTAGTGTGTATCCATATGGGAGTAGGATTCAGCACCGAGTAAACCCAAGAATAGAAACTCACCTGCTAGCAAAGGGTGTGATTCTTAGAAGTAGTCCTTATGTTCCAGAACTACGTAGTCAGCAAAGGTTGAGACATAAAATATGTTTGTTGAGGGTTGATGAGGTGTCTTAACCTGTTAGATGAGGGTCTCACCATTCTCGTTAGAGTACCTAACAGATGAGGGTCACTCACAACTTATCCTTACCGATGGTGCGGTATTGACACCCTTGTTATTGGGGTTACAGATTGGACCCCAACTCAGCAATAATATCTTATTTGGGGAAATGTCTGTTAGATGACTACATCCCACAGTCTCTGTCTCAATCTTCAGCAAAGAACTCAGACAGTTATACAAATTTCAAGACTGTTAGATACAGTCACTCAGTTCAGTATAGAACTCAGCTAGTTCTATTAGAATCAGGATGGTCAGACACAGTCACCCAATTATTATGTACAACAATTATCAGTATTCCATGTTATCAGTAACCTCAGTATTCAGAATCCTTATGATTTCAGTTACAAATATGTTTTCTTACATATATCCTCACGTAGTAATGTTCATGTTATCCAAATAGTTCAGTTCATGCATTTGAACCCTTGCATTCAGCCTTACCTCACTTTGCATACCAGTACGTTCATACGTACTGACACATACTTTTTGTTTGTGCTATGGTGTTTTTTACCATAGTTTCGGATGCTCAGGTTCCCGATCGTGCTTAGCAGCTCAGATATCAGGAGTCATAGTTAGTGAAGAGTCCTCAGATTTTGAGGATATGATTATTTCATTCTTTTAGTATTTCTGTACTTAGTCGCTTTCAGTAGATGGAGTAGTTAGGGATATGTCCCATCAACTCCTTATTCAGAAAATTTAGAGGCTTTTAGACTATAGCAATTTTAAACAGTTATTTCAGTTTTGGAATTAATATACCCTATTTCAAATTTACTACAACATTGAACCTTATGGTAGTTTAGCCTATTATTCCACATATTTGAGTATTATTTTACAGTTATTGCAGCAGGTACCAGTCATGGGTTAGCTTGTGGTCCTTTGAGATTATGAGCACCGTGTAGCATCCGGGGTACCATACTAGGGGCATGAAAAATTTGGTATCAGAGCCTAAGGTTTAACAGTGTCCTAGGAAGTCTGAAAAGCCACATCTAGTAGAGTCTTGTGCATGGGTGTGTTTCGCTTCACATTTATGCATAGGAGGCTATGAGATATATTAGGAATAATTTCCCCTTCTTTCAGTATGTATGTCGTGCAAGTGAGCATGAGCTCAAATTTAACTCTCTGTCTAATCTATTTCTCTTTTTTGTTTACAGAATATGCCTCCCAAAAGGACTAACAATAGGAGAAATGAGAACTAGTCAGTACCTCGGCCCATTCAGGCAGATCCCCTGGCCAAACACATTTCCTATGCAGAGTTCAAAGCTGCATTCACTACTCTGTCTAATTCAGTTACTGCTCAGAATAAATGCCCAGCTGATGTTTCGGCCAACCTAGTTGCTAATTCTACTGCAGCCAGGATTCGGGACTTCACCCGAATAAATCCTCCATCTTTCATTGGGTCTAAGACAGATGAGAACCCTTAGGAATTCCTTGATCAAGTGTAGAAGGTTACAAATATTATCGGAGTGACTGCTATCTAGATTGCTGAGCTAGCTACATATTAATTGCAGGATGTGGGTCACACTTGGTTCTAATAGTGGAAGACAGAAAGGGCCATAAATGTAGGGCCCATTGAATGAGAGGATTTTGCCACTGCTTTTCTAGATAGATTATTTCCCCTAGATCTGAGAGAATATAAGGTGTTAGAATTTATCAACCTCAGACAGGGCAACATGATAATGAAACAGTATTCTCTCAAGTTTACTCAACTAGCTAGATATGCTCCTTATGTGGTGGCAGATAGCAGATCCTAAATGGGTAAGTTTGTGTCTAGAGTGAATGATAACATGGTCAAGAAGTGCAGGACTGCGATGTTAATTAGTGAGATGGACTTGGCTAGGCTCATGATCCATGCTCAGTAGATAGAGGAGCAGAATAATAAGGAGAGAGAAAAGCATAATAAAAGAGCTAAAATAGGTAGCTTCAATTTCATCCAGCCTAAGTCAGAAGGTGGGAATCGTTCTCAGTTCTGCCTAAAGTCCTCATTCCAGCTCCTTCCTCATCCAGTGCTCTAGTTCCTAAGTTTAGGAATGGTAACAAAGATAGGGCGCTAGGCTCTAAGTCTCAGAGCAGTGTTAGCAGTGCCCGAACTTATCCTCTTTGTTAGACTTGTGGCAAGAACCATCAAGGTATTTGCAGAGCTTGCAGTGATGTTTGTTTCGGATGTGGCAAGCCAAGCCATAGAGTCAAAGATTATCCCTAGTTAGGTTTTTAGGGTCAGCAAAACCATTTCTCAGCTCTGCTTGGTTGCTCGAATCAGCAGGGTGCCAATTCCAGTGCCACCAGTGGGCAACACCCAAATAGACTCTATGCTCTTTAGTCCTTACAAGATTATGAAAATTCTCCTGATGTGGTCAAGGGTACCTTACAGATCTTTCATATACATGTTTACACTTTGCTAGATCCAGGAGCTTCTTTGTCTTTTATTACTCCTTATATAGCAGTTGATTTTGGAGTCAGTCTTGAAATTCTAACAGAGCCCTTCTCAGTCTCTACCCAGTTGGTAAAACTATCATATCTTGATGGGTATACAAGAACTATCTGGTTATGGTATTCTAGAAAGTCACTTCAGTAAACTTAGTTGAATTAGAGATGACTAATTTTTATGTCATTCTTGGCATGGATTGGCTTCATTCCTTCTATACCATAGTCGAATGCAGAAATAGAATTGTCCAGTTTCAGTTTTTGAATAAACCCATCCTAGAGTGGAGGGGTAATACTTCAACCTTCAGGGGTCAGCTTATTTCCTACCTAAGGGCAAGGAAAATGATATCCAAGGGATGTGTTTATCATCTTGTTCTAGCTAAGGACTCTAGTTCCACAACTCCCAGTCTTGAATCAGTCCTAGTAGTAAATGAATATTAAGATATGTTCCCAGAAAATCTTCCCAGAATTCCTCTTGAAAGGAAAATAGACTTCGGCATAAACCTTCTCTCAGATACTCAGCCCATATCTATTCTGCCATATAGAATGGCACTAGCAAAACTCAGAGAACTAAAAGAATAGTTGAAGGATCTCATAGAAAAAGGGTTCATCAGACCCAGTGTGTCCCCGCGGGGTGCACCAGTTCTATTCATGCGAAAGAAAGATGGTTCTCTCAAAATGTGCATAGACTACCATCAGCTTAATAAAGTCATAGTCAAGAAAAAGTATCCACTTCCTAGAATCAATGACTTATTTGAGCAACTCCAGGGTGCTAGTTACTTTTCTAAGATAAACCTCAGATGAGGCTATCATCATCTTAGAGTTAGAGAATGCGACATTTTGAAAACAACCTTCCATACTTGGTATGGTCACTTCTAATTTTTAGTCATGTCATTTGGTCTTACCAATTCCCCAATAGCTTTTATGAACCTGATGAACCATGTGTTCAAGCAGTTCTTGGACATGTTCATCATAGTCTTCATAGACAACATTCTTGTCTACTCCCGTTGTGACCATGATCATGCAGACCATCTCAAAATAGTTTTACAGACCCTCAGAAATCATCAGTTGTTCACCAAATTTAGTAAGTGCAAATTTTGGATAAGGCCAGTAGCATTCCTTGGTCATATCATTTTCGGTGATGGCATTATAGTTGTCCTAAAAAAACCAAGGTAGTGAGAAATTGGCCTAGACACATCACTCCATTAGATATCAAGAGTTTCTTGGGTTTGGCTGGCTATTACTGATGGTTTTTTGAGGGATTTTCATCTATTTCATCCCCTATGTCCAGATTAACTTAGAAGAAAGTCAAATTTCAGTGGTCAGATTTATACGAGAAGAGTTTTCAGGAGTTGAAGACTCAACTCACCTTAGCTTTAGTTTTGACTCTTCTAGATGGTCCAGATAGGTATGCCATTTACTGTAATACATCCAGGGTAGTTTTGGGTTGTGTCCTCATGCATCATGCTAAGATCATAGCCTATGCCTTCAGACAACTTAACCCATAAGAAGAACTATCTGACTCATGATCTTGAGTTAACAGTTGTAGTATTTGCCTTGAAGATTTGGAGGCACTACCTGTATGGGGTGCATGTAGATATGTTCACAGATCACAAAAACCTCTAGTACATATTCTCACAGAAAGATCTTAACCTCCATTAGAGAATGTAGTTAGAGCTCTTGAAGGATTATGACATGAGCGTCCTTTATCATTCGGGCAAGGCCAATGTAGTGGTCGATGCTTTCAGTAGACTTTCTATGGGTAGTGTTTCTCATGTTAAGGACAGTAAGAAGAATTTAGCCCAGGAATTTCATCAGTTAACCAGACTAGGTATCTGCTTAGTCCATTTAGCAGAAGGTAGTGTATGGGTTCAGAACATTTCAAAATCATATCTTATTTCAGAGGTGAAGGAAAAGCAGGATAGAGATCCCAGTTTAGTCAAGTTAAAAGAATCAGTTAAAGATCAAAAGATAAAGGTTTTTTTCTAAGGGGGAGATGGTGTCTTACATTGTTAGGGTTATGTGTGTGTGCCAGGCATTGATGAGTTAAGGCAGCTAATTCTTGCAGAAGCGCATGGTGCGCGTTACTCTATTCATCTAGGGGACACCATGATGTACCGCGACTTGCGGGAGATCTATTAGTGGAGTGGGTTGAAGAGAGCTATTGCAAAGTTTGTGGCTAAGTGCCTAATATGTCAACAAGTTAAGATTGAACATCAGAAACTAAGTGGGTCCATGCAGGAGTTCAGTATTCCTACTTAGAAGTGGGAAGAAGTTAACATGGACTTTGTGACGGGTTTGCCTCGTACTCATTGTCAATATGATTCAGTCTAGGTCATTGTAGATAGAATGACCAAATCAGCTCAATTCCTACCAGTCTATACCTCTTATTCAGCCGAAGATTAAGCTAAACTCTACATCAGAGAGTTGGTCAGATTACACGATATTTCGTTATCCATTATCTCAGATAGAGGTACCCAATTCACCTCTCATTTCTGGAAAGTATTCCAAAAGGGTCTTGGTACTCGAGTTTACCTCAGTATAACCTTTTACCCTCAAATGGATGGTCAAGTATAAAGGACCATTTAGACCTTGGATGATATGCTAAGGAAGTGTGCAATTGATTTCAAGGGTAGTTGGGATGACCACTTGCCTTTGATCGAGTTTGCATACAATAAGCACTATCATTCCTGTATTCAAATAGCTCTATTCGAAGTTCTCTATGGTAGGAGATGCAGATCTCCAATTGGTTAGTTCGAAGTCCGCGAGGCTGCAGTGGTAAGTCCTGACTTGGTCTTCGATACCTTAGAAAAAGTTTAGTTAATCAGAAAGTGTCTCAAGACAGCTCAGAGCCAACAAAAATCGTATGTAGATATACACAAAACTGATCTTGAGTTTGAGATTGGTGATTATGTGTACCTAAAAATCTCTCCCATAAAGGGAGTGAAGAGGTTCGGTAAAAAGGGAAAGCTCGGTCTCCAATATGTTGGTCCCTTCAAAATTCTTAGTTGCTTTAGCAAAGTATCTTATGAGCTCGAGTTGCCTTCAGATCTAGCTTCAGTGCATTCAGTGTTCTATGTCTCCTTGCTAAAGAAGTGCATAGGTGGCCCAATAGTTGTAGTCCCTATAGAGGGCATAGATATTCAGAACAACCTCTCTTATAAGGAAATTCCAGTAGAAATCCTAGACTATAGGACCCACAGACTGAGGAATAAAGAAGTCCCTCTAATCAAAGTTCTTTGGCGAAATCAGTCCATTAAGGAAGCTACTTAGGAAGCAGAAGTAGTCATGCGGACCAAGTATCCTCATCTCTTCTCTGCTAATTCAGACTCAGCCCAAGGTAATGGCTTTTCTTAAGCTTATTCCATTTTATGTATAGATTTCAGTTACAAACTTGGTACTCGGTTTCATGCTCAGTTATCAAATTCAAACTTGGTATCCTTTACCATTACATAGTCAGTAACATATTCATGAGTCAGTTCAGTTATGTCTTCAAGCATCAAATATACATGATCAGCTTATCAGTACTCCCAATCATGCATTCATGTATCAACTGATAATTCTCAAATGACACTCTTGAATGAGTGTAAGTGATCTTTGTCAATATAAAACCCAACTAGGTTGGGGTCGAATCCTACAGACAATATGGTGTGAACTCAAGTTGTTTGCAATTTAATCCACTGATAGTTTAATGTTTCCTGAAATGGGGGGCTTAGGTTTGACAAGTTGTTGTTTGTCACTTTAATTTTGGTGTTTTTAAATCAAGAGTTCATGGAATAACCAAAATTATGTTCACTAGGACTTTCGGTATATGACAGATGCTAAAAGTGATTCAAGATTCTCACGGTGGGTAGGATAACAAGCTATCTTTATCAATGTTATGCTTAACTGTCTCTCGACCTACTTAAGCATTTAATTCCATAATTCTCTTGGACTTAAGGAGTTTCTATTTACTGCCCAGATTTTACCTCAGGTTAACCAACCTTGTTACACTGCTGATTATTAAATGAAATATTTTTGAGTCTCTATTGATAATTCACTTCCTACTATATTTTATTTCTTTCTCAATCAAATTAAAGTATGTGTGTCTACTGTTTGCAACTAACAGACATTAATTAAAACTTTAGAATTATCAAGAAATCCTACCACCTTTTGAATCTTGAATACTTAGCACCTCATCAAGACCTAACCCTAGATCCCATAACTCAGGTTAATGGAGTTTAGCCACTTATGATGTAATGAACGAAACACATCATTGAATTCATGATTTGAAAGATAAACTTACTGATATGAATAATAACTAGTGATTCACAGATTAGAGGAAAAATCCCATAATACTGATAATAATCTCTCAAAAATAGTTATGTTGTTAAAGTAAAGAAGTAAAGAGAGAAAATATCAAAATATCCTGTCCAAAACTCAAGGTGTCGACCTTGTGCGAAATAATAATGATAATAATAATAATAATAATGTCTAGAAAACCCTAAAAGAAGGCTTTAAATAGTTTATCCTAAATAAGGAAACAAAATCAAGGTTATAGCTTTTTCTCGGAATAGACAATGACTATTAGTGATTCCTTATCAGGATCCTGACGACTTATCAAGAATGTCATCAGGTCTTCTTCAAATCTGTCTTAGTCCTGTCTTAGGTTGATGACAACTTCTAATGGATTATCAAAACCGTGATGGCTTATCAGAAATGTCATCACACTTTTGCTCTAATTCTTATGTCCTGCCTAAGTCTGACGGCATTCCTGATGACTTATCACCATTATGATGGCCTGTCACAAAATGTCGTTGATTCTACCAGCTGAACTCATTCCCTGTTTAAGGCTGACGACAAACTTGATAACCTATTAGCTACGTGACGGACTATCACAAAATGTTGTCACAACTTCCACTTAGGCCAATTCTTGGTCTACTGATGACGACTAACCTGATAGCTTATCACAGGGCTGAGGACTTATCATAAATGTCGTCAGCCACACTTGTCTTTAGATTTCTTCAAATTTCAACTTCTTTGCTTCATTTCATGTTGGTTCTCTATCATATCATCTTAAACTGCAAAATAAAACATAAAATAATAAAAAATAACTAAATTTGCTCAAGACCTTGCAATTATTTAGAGTTAAAAGCCTCAAATGTGTTAGCATATGCTCACACATCAACACCCTCAACTTAAAACAATTGCTTGTCCTCAAGCAACCAAAACATAACTAAGAGAATACAAAGTATAATTTGGTAGCTAACTATTCATATTAGTTCAGAATAATTTCACCATCTCCAAGGTCAGTCAATTTAAAACTCTCTGTTGATATTTTGAAGAACAACCATGCAACTCACAAGCATCAAGATACGGCAAAAATTCAGCAATAACAATCATGCCTTACCAAGCTCACAATATTTGAAAAAGTCAATGACTTAGCAACATACCCAATGTGCCCTCACAATAAAGAAATCCCTTTTTTCACTCATATCAGACTTCACATACATAAACATAGGGATAATCATAAGTCTCACTCTCAGAATGAAGTTCCAAACACTGCATGTCAAATGCCATTGGCTTGACCTTATAGTCAGTACCCAAATCTTCAGGTAGGTCAGTTAGGATCACTTTAAGCTTTTCTTAGGCTTGTAATGTAGGCTAGGGGATGGCATGATATTCATGGATATTTTATAGTGACTATGACTCCTTGACACTACACTAAACTCTTGGGGTTTCACTTCTCAACCTTCTTTTCTTCCTCTTTTTTTATTGATCACACATGCTTAAGATGGATGCGGTCTTTTCAATCATCATATTATCATTTTATCATCTTTAACATAGCTTTCTCTTTTCTTATTCCTTTTTCACTGCACCCAAATTTTTATTCTTTTCTATTATTCTACCTCTCTTCATGCTGATTTTGCATCACGTACCCCTATGATAGCCACCCTCAAATTAGGTTGTTTTCCTAAGTCAAGGTGCACAGTATCCAAGGAGGACCAGGGCCAAAATAAATTCATTGTGAGGTAAACGGGAAGGTGAGAGGTTTCAAAGAAAGAAACAAGTATATATGCTCAAATCAGGGATCAAGGGATATTATTCACATTGGGAAGGTCATTTAGGCCGAAAGTGGGTTACAATAAAAAATGGCCTATGATCCTTTCCTAACCCCTATCCTACAACATAAGTAGGACTAACAGGGAAAGTTCTAGATTTGGCACACAGCAAGAGCTGAGTAAGACCTCACACACACATGGAACACTAGTACATCGCATATCACTACTTATCCAATTCATGCAATTTGTTTAGCAAAAATCATTAAGTCGCCAGGCTGATGCCATAAAAAGATGCACCGCAGTCACAGATGAATACAATTGACATAGTTATAAACTCAAATTAATGGAGAGGTTCTCAAAAGTCACAAAACAAGATAGCTGCCTCAAGTACCTGTATTACTCCTAATTATTTACCAAAAAATGTTACAACAACATCCTACCCTACACCCTCAACTTAAAATTGAAAATAAAGTTTAACTAAGGGTTAAAGTATACCTGGAATAGATCAATCCCAGGGTTCATGGGTTGCCTCCCATGCAGATCCTGATTTAACATCGCGGCATGAATCAGGTATCTCGATTACTTTAGACTTCATCGAGATAGATAATGGTGATACTTTTTATTGATTCTTTCGGACCAATGTAAAGCTTGACACATTGCACATTCACCTTGAAGGTACTGCCATCATCATTTTTAAGTTCCACTTCTCCAGATGAGTAGACTTGGATGACTTTAAAAGGGCCCGATCACTTAGATTTCAGCTTACCTGGGAACAATTTGAGTCTGGAATTGGCAGAAGCACCATGTCACCCTTTTTGAAGTCTCATTTCTCTATCCTCCAATCGTGGTATTTTTTTATCTTTTCTTTATGCAGATCTACTCGTTCATATGTCCTGAGATGAAATTCATCCATCTCATTCAGTTTCCCCAGTCTTAGCTCTGCTGCCTCTTTTCAATTCAAATTCAACCTTTTGAGTACCCATAAGGCTTTGTGCTCCGGCTCTATTGGTAAGTGGAAAGCTTTTCCATAGACCAACTGAAATGGTGACATACCAACGGGTGTCTTGAATGCAGTGCGATATGCCCACAGGGCATCATCGAGCTTTCGAGACCAATCTTTTCTGCTAGCGTACACCCTTTTGGCTAGGATGGCTTTAATCTCTCAATTTGACACCTCTACTTTCCCACTGATTTATGGGTGGTATGGAGTAGCTACTCGGTGCTGATTCACCCTATATTTTTCTAAAGCTTCTCGAAAAAGTTTGTTGCAAAAATTAGATCCTTCATCACTTATAATAGTACGTGGTACTCCAAAGCGAGAGAAGATGTTCTTCTAGAGAAAAGAAACAACCCTCTTCCCTTCATTATCAGACAATGCTACAGCTTCAACCTATTTTGAGACGTAGTCAAGAACAACTAAAATATATTTCATCCCATACGAGCTTACAAAAAGACCCATGAAATCAATGCCCCAGACATCAAACAATTCCATTTCAAGAATCTTAGTCAAGGGCATCTCATGTCTTTTGGAGATTGACCCCTGCCTCTGACACTGGTCATATTTCAGCATAAATTCATAGGCATTCTTGAACTATGTTGGCCAGTAATAGCCACTCTGGAACACCTTCCTAGCAATTCAGTTGCCTGCATGGTGACCCCCAACTGGGGAAGCATGCCATGCTTCTAATATGAACAATATATCCACTTTCAGTACACATCTACTTATAATATTATTCGTACATCACCGAAAAAGATACGGTTCATCTCAAAAGTAATGAGTCACATCATGTAAGAATTTCTTCCCATGATAGAAATAAAGGTTTTCTAGGATGACCTCACTCATAAAATAATTTTTATAATTCCCATACCAAGGCAATTTTTCCACAGTGGTAGCCAGGATCTCCTCATCAGGGAATGCATCATTTATCTTTGTTTCATCACTAATTTCCTATTCACCTTCCATTCTAGACAGATTATCTGTAACCTGGTTTTCACAACCTTTCCTATTTTGACCTCAAAGTCAAATTCTTGCAGCAGTAATACCCATCTAATCTGTCTTAGTTTTGCATCCTTCTTAGCCATCAGATACTTTAAGGTATCATAGTCGGTGTAGACCACCACTTTGGTCCCAAGCAGATAAGCTCTGAACTTCTCAAAAGTATATACTCCGGTCAGAAGTTCCTTTTCAGTGACAGTGTAATTCTTTTGCGCTCTATTCAGTGTTTTGCTGGCATAATATATCAGATGAAACAGTTTTTCCCTCTCTTATCCCAATAAAGCTCCAAGGGCAATACCACTGTCATCATATATGATCTCAAATGGTTCTGACCAGTCAGGTGCAATAATAATAGGGGCCTCAACCAGCTTCCTTTTAAGGCATTTAAATATCTGCAAGCACTCATCATCGAAGAAAAACTTCACTTCTTTCTCCAAAAGTTTGCAAAATGTATTTGCAACCTTCGAGAAATCTTTTATAAATCTCTGATAAAATCCAACATGCCCAAGAAAACTACGCACTCCCTTCACTGAAATAGGAGGTTGTAGTTTCTCAATAACTTCCACTTTTGCTTGATCAACTTCTATCCCTTTTTTGGAAATTTTATGGTCGAGAATGATGCCCTCCTTTACCATGAAAAGGCATTTTTCCCAGTTAAGCACCAAATTAAATTCAACACATCTCTGCAAGGCTAGAGTCAGCTTTGCCAAACACATCTCGAATAAATCACCCACCATATAGAAATCAACCATGAATACCTCTATGGTGTCCTCCACCATGTCTAAAAAGATAAATATCATACACCATTGAAAAGTGGCAGGCGCATTGTATAGCCCAAATAGCATCCTCTTAAATGCAAAGGTGCTATATGAGCATGTGAATGTCGTATTCTCCTGATCTTTAGGAGCAATGCATATTTGGTTATATCCAAAATAACCATACAAGAAGGAATACCACCCTCTTCCAGCCAATCAATCAAGCATTTGGTCCATAAAGGGCATCGAGAAGTGGTCTTTCAGAGTCCAAGAATTCAGCTTGCGATAGTCCATGGAAACTCTCCACCCAGTTACAGGCCTGAGTCAAATCAACTAATTCCTTTCATTAGAAACCACCATTATGACCCCTTTTTAGGGTACGTATTAAATTGAACTTACCCACTTGCTGTCAGAAATAGGGTAAACCACTCTTGCATCCAACCACTTAATAATCTCCTTCTTAACCACCTCTTATATTGGTGGGTTAAGACGGATCTGATGCTCTATGGTTGGAATACAATCTTCCTCAGGTTAAATTTTATGCGTGCAGATGCCCAAAGAAATGCTAATAATATCTGCGATGGTCCAGCCTATTGCTCTCTTGTGCTTCTGAAGTACTAAAATAAGTACGTTTACCTATTGCTCAGTACAGCCTTTTATCCTCAAACGGATGGTCAAGCAGAAAGGACCGTTCAAACCTTAGAAGATATGATAAGGGCATGTACAATTGATTTCAAGGGTAGTTGGGATGACCACTTGCCTTTGATTGAGTTTAGATACAACAAAAACTATCATTCCATTATTCAAATGGCTCTATTCGAAGCTCTCTATGGTAGGAGATATAGATCTCTAATTGGTTGGTTCAAAGTCGGTGAGGTTGTAGTAGTAGGTCTTGACTTGGTCTTTGATACCATAGAGAAAGTTTAGTTAATCAGAGTGAGGCTCAAGAAAACTTAGAGCCAACATAAATCATATGTAGATATGCATAAAAATGATCTCAAGTTTGAGATTGGTGATTACATGTACCTAAAAATCTCTTCCATAAAGGGAGTGAAGAGGTTTGGCAAGGGAAATCTCAGTCCCCAATATGTCGGTCCCTTCAAAATTTTTAGTCTCTTTAGCAAAGTAGCTTATGAGCCCGAGTTGCCTCCAGATCATGCTTCAATGCATCCAGTGTTCTATATCTCCTTGCTAAAGAAGTGCATAGGTGACCCACCAGTTGTAGTCCTTATAAAGGGCATAGATATTTAGAACAACCTCTCTTATGAGGAAATTCCATTCAAAATCCTTGACTATTAGACCCGCAGACTGAGAAATAAAGAAGTCCCTCTAACCAAAGTTTTTTGGAGAAATAATTCCGCTGAGGGAGCTACTTAGGAAGCAGAAGCAGACATGCGGACCAAGTATGCTTACCTCTTCTCTGCTAATTCAGACTCAGCATAAGGTAATGGCTTTCCTTAAGCTTATTCCATTTTATGTTTAGATTTTAGTTACAAACTTGGTATTCGGTTTCATGCTCAGTTATCAAATTCATACTTGGTATCCTTTACCATTACATAGTCAGTCGCATGTTCATGAGTCAGTTCAGTTATGTCTTCAAGCATCAAATATGCATGATCATCTTATCAATACTCCCAATCATGCATTCATGTATCAGCTGATAATGCTCAAATTACACTCTTGAATGAGTGTAAGTGATCTTTGTCAATATAAAACACAACTAGGTTTGGGTCGAATCCCACAGGGAATATGGTATGAACTTTAGTTATTTGCAATTTAATCCACTGATAGTTTAATGTTTCCTAAAATAGGGGGTTTAGGTTTAACAAGTTGTTGTTTGTCACTTTACTTTCGGTGTTTGTAAATCAAAAGTTTTTGGAATAACAAGAATTATTTCACTAGGGCTTTCGGTATATGACAGATGCTAAAAGTGATTTAAGATTTTCGTGGTGGGTAGGATAACAAGCTATCTTTATCAATGTTATTCTTAAATTTCTCTTGACCTACTTAAGTATTTAATTCTCTAATCCTCTCAAACTTAGGGAGTTTCTATTTACTACCTAGATTTTACCTCAGGTTAACCAACCTTGTTACAGCGCTGATTATTAAATGAAGTATTTTTGAGTCCCTATTGATAATTCATTTCCTACTATATTTGATTTCTTTCTCAAGCAAATCAAATTAGGTGTGTCTACTATTTCCAACCAACAGACATTAATTAAACCTTCAGAATTATCAAGAAATCTTACCACCTTTTGAATCTTGAATACTTAGCACCTCATCAAGATGTAACCTTAGATCCCATAACTCAGGTTAATGGATCTTAGACACTCATGATGTAATGAACAAAACACATAACTGAACTCATGATTTGAAAAATAAACTTACAGAGATGAATAATAACTAGTGATTCACAGATTAGATCACTAAGGAAAATCCCAAAATACTGATAATAATCTCTCAAAAATAGTTGTGTTGTTAAAGTCAAGAAATAAAGGGAGAAAATATCAAAATATGCTGTCCAAAACTCAAGGTGGAGACCTTGTGCAGAATAATAACGATAATAATAATAACAATGTCTAGAAAACCCTAAAACAAGCTTTAAATAGTTAACCCTAAATAAGGAAACAAAATCAAGGTTATAGCTTTTTCTCAGAATAGATGACGACTATTGGTGACACCTTATCAGGATCCTGATGACTTATCAAGAATGTCGTCAGGTCTTCTTCAAATCTTCACTAGTCCTATCTTAGGTTGACGGCAACTTCTTACAGCTTATCAGGACTGTAATGACTTATCAGAAATCTCACTTTTGCTCCAATTCTCATGTCCTGCCTAAGTATGATGGCATTCCTGATAGCTTATCACCATTATGATGGCCTATCACAAAATGTCGTCGATTCTACTAGCTGGAACTTATTCCCTATTTAAGGCTGACGAAAAACTTGATAACCTATCAGCTACGTGATGACCTATCACAAAATGTCATCATAACTTCCACTTTAGGCCAATTCCCTGTATACTGATGACGACTGACCTGATATCTTATCACAGGGCTGATGACTTATCACAAATGTCGTCAGCTATACTTTTCTTCAGATTTCTTTAATTTTCAACTTTTTGATTCATTTCATGTTGGTTCTCTATCATATCAGCTTAAACTGCAAAATCAAACATAAACTAATAAAAAATAACTAAAGTTCCTCAAGACCTTGCAATTATTTAGAGTTAAAATCCTCAAATGTGTTAGCATATGCTCACACATCATCATCTCAGTCATGAAATCATGCATCAGATATGTATGCTCAGTATTAATCTCAGTAAATCAGTATTGTCAGTCATGTAATCATGTTTCTATTGTTCATGATCAGTATGTACATCATCTTATTATTTTTCCCATCTCAGTCAATCTTATTCGAGAATGAATATTCCCAAAGGAGAGATATTTTAAGACCTCATGAAATTTCTAGCTTAATTCAGTCCTTTAAGCTTGTCAAGAGATCCCAAACTTAGAAAATTCTAGCTAAGTTTTCCTACCTAGTTTATTTATAGCCTTCGAAAGTTGATAATCTTATTTTGTGACTTTAATGTCCTTTAATGGTCTATATTTTTGTTAATTCATGATCAAGAAGGTCAATAGGTGTTCTTGGACAAGTTTTGGCGAACCTCGTTTAGACTATGTTTTGAAGAACAAAATAAAGGACCAACGCGATCTTGGCGCACCGGTTGCCCATCACATTGGTTAATATTATTCCAGGTTGCCAGTCAAAAGTACTGAGACACGAGGTGATAATAGCGTGATGCATCAAGTATCGCATCGATGGCATTAACGTGCCGTATCGCCAAACGCGTCAGTGCCCAATTTTAGTCATTAAATGATCGTATCCTTAAGGTTAATAAGGTCATTTTCCTCGACCTTCAGCCCTCATAACACAAAATTTAGCCCTCTTTTTACTAAATACATTCATTACTTCATAATTGTTCAAGAGCAAGAAACCCTAGGAGGTTAATTTCAAATCAAAAACTCAAGAATTCCTCCATTTACCTTCATGAAATTATCTACTAAGGTATGTAAAGTGTTCATCTATGGGTCCCTTCCACCCTTGGAGCTCAAGAAACCCTTTTCAAAATATGAATTTTGAATTCCATGTTGTGGGTTTGATTGTACACATGTTTATGTTGTGATATGATTTCCAAGATTTAATATTTATTGAATTTTCATGACTTTATGTTAGTATATGGTTTGAAATCTATAAATTTGAAGTGCTTGATATGGCCATGATGTGTTATTTGTTGATTCATGCCATAGAAAAAGGTTATGTCTTCTATGTGTTTGTCAAAATGCCTAAGTGAATAAAGATTGTGTATTATGACCCATTTGTGATCCAAATGATGAAATCATGATGTACCCATATGTTCAAAATGACGTCCATGCTAAAGCTTTGTCTTGTAATGATTTGGTGGAATGCTCATAAGTATGGATTTGAGAAATTATATTACATTAGCATATATTCCCATTCATGTGTAAGATTTTGACTTACGAGTGCTTTATGAAACCCCTCAATGATAGTATTTTGAATTGTTGTCTATGGTTATGTGTTCAAGTAGTGTCATGTCTCAGTTATTTTCATGCTATCGAGTCTTGGGGGTATTTAAGACCCAAAAATTTAGCTGTGTGCCTAGAGCCAGTTTCAGTTTTCAAGATACTCTCAGTCAAGCTAGATCAGTAGAATTCAGTTAGTTACAGAACTCAGGAAAACTTAGTAATCTTAGTGTCAGTCCAATCCCAATTCAGTATTCAGTTAAATCCTCAGTAAATTTAGTTAGTTATTGGAATTCAGTAATATTTTAGCAGTCAATAGAACTTAGCGAACTCAGTCCAGTTCAGCTCAATATAATCAAATTAGTGTCTATTTAGATGGGAGTAGGATTCAACATCGAGTGAATCCAAGGATGGGAACTCACCTGCTAGCAAAGGGTGTGATTCTTAGAAATAGTCCTTGCGTTCCACAACTATGTAGCTAGCATAGGTTGAGACATCAAATCTTCCAGTTGAGGGTTGATGAGGTGGCTTAACATGTTAGATAAGGGTCCCACCATTCTCGTTAGAGTACCTAATAGATAAGGGTCACTCTTAGCTCGTGTTTACTAGTGCCGTGATCTTGACACCCTTCTAATTGCGGTTACAGATTGGACCTCAACTTAGCTATAATATCTTATTTAGGGCATGCTGGTTAGATGACTACCTCCCACAGTCCCAGTCTCATTCTTCAGTAAAGAACTCAGATAGTTCTACAGATTTTAGGGCTGTTAGATACAGTCACTCATTTTAGTATGGAACTCAGCTAGTTCCATTAGAATTAGGATTGTTAGACACAGTCACCCAGTTATTAACTATATCAGTTATCAGTATTCCATGTTATTAGTAACCTTAAGATTCAGAATCCTTATAATTTCAGTTACAGTTATATACTCATCATGGGTATCCTCATGTAATCATTTTCATATTATCCAGTCAGTTAGTTCATGCTTATGAAACCTTGCATTCATCCTTACCTCACTTTGTGTATCAGTACATTTATATGTACTGACACATACTTTTCTTTTATGCTATGGTGTTTTATACCTTAGGTTCGGATGCTCAGGTTCTCAATCGCACTTAGCAGCTCAGATATCAGGAGTCAGAGTCAGTGATGAGTCATTATATTTTGAGGACATGATTATTTTATTCTTTCAATATTTTAGTACTTAGTCACTTTCAGTAGATGGATTTAGTTGAGGACATGTCCTATCAACTCCTTATTCAGACAGTTTAGACGCTTTAAGACTATAGCATGTTCAAACAGTTATTTTAGTTTTGGTATTGATATACCATATTTCATATTTATCACAACATTGAACCTTATGGTAGTTCAGTCCATTATTCTGCATATTTTAGTATTATTTTATAGTTATTATAGCAGGTACCAGTCATGGGTTCGCTTGTGGTCCTTTGGGATTATGAGCACCGTGTAGCGTCTGGGGTACCAGACTTGAGGCGTTACAATTGAACATGGTTTGTGATTTGCTTGAATTTCTGATTCACGTGTCTACTCCTATTAATGATTTTATTATGGTTAATAGTTTGTTGTTCTTTTTCTGTTATGTTTATGGGGTATCAGACTTGGGCAGATTTAACAATTCTAGATATGGTAGATTTTGATATAATTTTGGGTATGAGTTAGTTGTCACCGTATCATATAATATTAGATTGTCATACTAAGACAGTGACTGTAGCTATGTCGAGAATGGATAGATTTGTGTGGGAGGGTGATTATAGTCCTGCTTCAACAAAACTTATTTCCTTTCTATGTGCAAAGTGGTTAATTAGGAGAGGTTGTTTGTCCTCCCTAGCACATCTTTGGGACACTTCCACAGAGGTCCCATCTATTGAGTCAGAACCTATAGTATGTGAGTTCTAAGAGGTTTTTCCTATAGATTTTCCTAGTACACCGCTAGACCGTGACATTAACTCTTGTTTCGAACTAGAGCCAGGTATGCATCCTATTTTTATTCCTCCCTATAGGATAGCTCCAGCTGAATTGAGGGAGCTAAAGGCTCAGTTGCAGGATTTGTTAAGTAAGGGTTTTATTCATTTGAGTTCCCTCCATGGGGTGCTCCTATCTTGTTTGTAAAGAAGAAAGATGATAGTCTTCGTATGTGTATAGATTACAGGCAGTTGAACAAAATCACCATTTGTAACATGTATTATTTGCCCCATATAAATGATTTATTTGACCAATTACAGGGTGTATCTTAATTCTCTAAGATTGATTAAGGTTCGGGTATCATTAGCTTAAGACTTGGCTTGACAATATTCCTAAGACTTCTTTTCAAACTAGGTATGGGAACTATGAGTTTTTTGTAAGGTCTTTTAGGTTAACTAATGCCCAAGCTGCTTTTATGAGTTTTATGAATGGGATATTTAAACCCTACTTGGATTCTTTCGTGATTGTCTTTATTGATGATATTCTGGTTTACTCTAAGAGTAAAGAGAAGCATGTGAATCACTTAAGGATTATTTTGCGTTTGTTAAAAGAGAAAAAGGTTTATGCAATATTTTCTAAGTGTGAGTTCTAGTTGGCTTCTGTATCCTTTTTGGGGCATGTGGCTTCAAAAGAAGGAGTGATGGTAGACCCACAAAAGATAGAAGCGGTTAAGAATTAGGCTAGGACTACTTTAGTGATGGAGGTTCATAGCTTCATTGTCTTAGTAAGTTATTACCGCAGGTTTGTGAAGGGGTTTGCTTCTAATGCTACTCACATGATGTGGTTAACTTAGAAGGATGTAACTTTTATTTAGTCTGATGAGTGTGAGGATATCTTTCAAAAGATCAAGACCCTATTGACTACCACTTCCATTCTTACCTTACCAGTAGAAGGTAAGGATTTTATTATTTATTGTGATGCCCCACGTTCTAGTTTAGGTGCTGTATTGATGCAGGAAATGAATGTTATTGCTTATGCTTCGAGGCAATTGAAGCCTTATGAGAAGAATTATCCCACCCATGATTTGGAGTTTGCTACTGTAGTTTTTGCTCTTAAGATATGAAGGCATTACTTGTATGGGTCTTATTTTTAAGTGTTCACTGATCACCGCAGTTTATAATATGTGTTCACGCAGAGGGATTTGAATTTGAGATAGTGTAGATGGATGGAATTTATTAAAGATTATGATATCACCATTCTCTACCATCCAGGGAAGGCTAATGTAGTCACTGATGCATTGAGCAGGAAGTTAGAAATTATGGGTAGTTTGGGTTATTTGAATGCTAGCAGGCGTCCGTTGGCTAGAGAGATTCAGACTCTAGCTAATAAGTTTGTTTGACTTGTGGTGGTTGAGAGATAAGGAATTCTAGCCATCATTAGGGCAAGGTCCATATTTCTTTATCAAATCAAGGTTAAACAATTTGAGGATGCTAAGTTGAGAAAAATTCGTGATAAGATTTTGTAGGGCGAGGCCAAGGAGGCCATTCTTGATGGTGATGGTGTGTTGCAGATTAAGACGTTATTTTGTGTACCTCATGTTGATGATTTGACTCCTACTATTCTTTTTGAGGCTCATTGTTTGAAGTATTCTATAAATCCTGGTGCAACCAAGATGTACCGTAATTGGAGATAGCATTACAGGTGGGGTCGGATAAAGCTTGACATAGTTGATTTTTTTTTCTAAATGCCAGAGTTGTCAGCAGATAAAGTACGAGCATCAAAAGCCTGGCAGTACTCTTCATAGGATCCCTATTCCTGAATGGAAATGGGAGAGAATAACTATGGATTTTGTTGTTGGTCGTCCTAAGATTTTGGGAAAGTATGATTCTATATGGGTTATTATCGATAGGTAGAGGAAGTCTACACATTTCATTCCAGTTTAGGTGACTTATAATGCATAAAAGTTGGCCACAATTTATCTTAAGGATATTATTCGGTTGCATGGGGTCCTAGTGTTTATTATCTCGGATAGGGGTACTCAATTTACCTCTACCTTTTTGAAGAAATTGCATGAGGAGTTGGGAACAAGGTTGGACCTTAGTACAACTTTTCACCCTTAGATCGATGGGCAGTCCTAGCGGATGATTCAAGTGTTTGAGGATATACTTCATGAATGTGTGATAGATTTTGGAGGTCATTGGGATCAGTTCCTACCTTTGACTGAGTTTGTATATAATAACATTTTTCATTTAAGTATTGATATGGCACCATTTGAGGCTTTGTGTGGGAGAAGGTGTAGATCTCTCATTGGGTGGTTTGATATATTTGAGGTGAGTCCATGGGGTACTAATCTTTTAATGACTCATTAGAGAAGGTCAGGTTCACTCAGTAGAAACTTATAGCGACTTAAAGTAGACAAAAAGAGCATGTGGATCAGAAAGTTAAAGATATGCACTTTATAAAGGGGGAGAAAGTATTGCTCAAGATGTCACCTATGAAAGGTGCCATGCATTTTGGGAAGCGAGGTAAGCTCATTCCTAGATGTATTAGACCATTTGAGGTTCTTCAGCGCGTGAGGCCGGTGGCCTATAGGTTGGCATTGCCTCCGAGTTTGTCTAGAGTTCACCCCGTGTTTCATGTATCTATGTCAAAGAAGTTTCATGGAGATAGTGACTACATGATTCGTTGGGATTCGATCTCGTTAGATGAAAACCTCTCTTATGAAGAGGAACCTGTTACTATTCTTGCTAGAGATGTCCATAATCTGAGGACTAAGGAGATTGCGCCTGTGAAGGTCCAATGGAAGGATCGTCCTATTTAGGAGGCCGCTAGGGAGACCAAGGCGGACATGCGTAGCAAGTATCCATATCTTTTTGTGGATTTAGGTAATTACTAATTTTCCCTCCATGTCTTTTTTTGCCCGTTCTAGGACAAACGACTATTTAATCAGTATCTTATGTAAAAACCCTCATGGTTGTTTGTGAAATTTTTCATCTTCTTTATTTTTTGCACTCTCCATAGTTTGTATATGTGGATTTATGACTTATAGAGATAGATAGTACCGATTCTTGAGGTGTTTCAAAGTGAGTAAGTCATAAGTTGGGTATATTTTAGATAATTAATTTAATTGGTGATTAAATGGGCCGAATTTATAATTTAATTACTTATGTGGCCAATACAAAAATAAATTTAGATGGGAAGGCTTTACCATTTATAACAATAATAGAAGGAAATAGTCAGAAGAAGTGGTGAACGTTTGTTAAACAGAACCCTATTTCACATTACCGCTTCAAAGAAGATCCTCGAGAGCTTTCAGGTTAGCTATTTTGATGTTTAATGTTATAATAATAACGTGAAACTGAGAAATTGTAGCCAGTGGCCACTTGGGTGTAAGTTTATGTTACGAAGAACTTCTGGAATTGAGTTGAATTACTATAATACTAGTAGATAATATAGTAATGGTTATCATTGGCTCATAATATAATAATGTTGTCCATTAGAATAATGATAACTATAACACCCCAATTTTCTGAACCAGAATTCTACACGGTGCCTAAAGGACCACAAGCTAACCCATGACTCATATTTGTACCTGTATTCTGCATAATATAACATAAAAATACAGAAACATGTACTGAATGGCCATAAGGGTCAAATGAATAAACATCTGATAAGAACAATGTCTGAAAATGGTATAACCATACCAAAACAAATCTGAAATAACTATCTAACATGCTATAGTCTGGAAAGCCTCTAAAATGTCTAAACAAGGAGTTGATGGGATATGTCCCCAACTAACTCCAACTACTGAAATAAATTGAAAACTAAAATAGTAATGAAATCATTGTGTTCTTGAAAGACGAGGACTTACTTCTAACTCTAACTGTTGTTACTGGAATCTACTGCTGATCTGGAGCTCGTGCCTCTGAACCTATGGTGTAACATAAGAGAAAGCACCATAGTGCAAATACGTCAGTATGACTGAATGTACTAAGTATATGAGTGAGGTAGGATAAATACGAAGGGTTATATGCATGAATAATGCTGACTAATATGAACGTGAGAATACATACATGCGTAAGCAACTATAATTTAACTCATGGTGATACTGACTACTGAGTTTGAACACTGACAACATGAGCTTACTGATACTGAGATACTGAGTGATTAAGTTTACTGATATTGATATGTAAATCACTAATAAGTGAGGAGATGATACTGTATTATTAAATATTAAAGGGTTGAAACTATATTACTGATACATGAATAACTATTTCTGATAGTTCTGATTATGAAGAACTGCCCTGGTGGATTGTATCTGGCAGTCTAATTATAAAGAATTAATCTGATTGACTGTATCTGACAGCCATGAATGTTAATACTGGTAATATGAGTTCTGATAACTAGTATAACTGATAACATGAGTAAATGTATCTGACAGTCCTAAATAAGGTGAAACTAGCTGAGTTCCGTATTGTTGGGTGACTGTAGCTGACATTCCTAAGTCTAAAGAACGATCTGAGTTCTATTACTGAAATTGATAATGAAACTGAAACTGAGACTGTGGGAGGTAATCATCTAACCGACATGCCCTGGAACTAAACTAGTTGGGGTCCAACTTGTAACCCCAGCTAGAAGGGTGTCAATAGCGTGCCACAGGTAGAGATAACATGTGAGTAAACCCTATTCTATTTTGGAGCTCATTCTGTCTGTCCTGCTATCAAGTAAACTCAAAGGAGATGCATTAGCCCTATGGGTAGGGACATCTTAACCTATGCTGGCTACATAGTTCTAGAACGCAAGGATTGCTTCTAAGAATCACACCCTCTGACTGTGACAGGTGAGTCCCCATCCTTAGGTACACTCGATGCTGAATCCTACTCCCAACTAAAAGATACTGAACTAATTTGCTGAACTGAACTGATTAACTGAATTGATGTTAGTGGGATTGTTTAGCAGAGCTAAACTGAGTTTATGAGAGCACTGATCTTACTGAGTATTGAGTTCTTGAAATTTTTGAGACTACTGAATTACGGAAATTACTGAAGTTACGGAGAGCACTAGAATTTCTGACGTTTCTAATATGATTGAGTACTGAGATTACTGAGATTAGTTGAGATAACTGAGTTAATGAACTTTCCTGAGTCACATGACTGACTGAGTTCTATGGAACATGGCTTGACTGAGAGTATCGTTAAATCATGACATGGTTCTAGGCACACAACTATATTTTTCGGGTACAAGTACCCCCAAGACTCGATAGAAGGAAACTGACACACTTGATTGACTTGATCATAACAGTAGTGTCCAAAATTCAAAATATCATAAGTAGGGAATTTCATACTATACATGATGCTCAACTTCTTATACATGGAATGGAATTCATACAACATGTATATACTTGCATAGCTTCAATATCATGCTCATTCCATATCACAACAACAACACATAACAATAACGTGATATTCATGTGAAATCATAGAGCATAGAACGTGGACTTGTCATTTAAGCACTATTGAATCATGGGATATGAATTTTCTCATCCTAGGAATTTTATCAAACACCTTACATGCACCACTTTGGGCATAGGTTTATTCATGAATTCAACAACCCATATCACCCAAAGTTCATATATTTCAACTAACATGCCATCATAGTTTCATACAAACCCATAAAGATTCTATCTTGACATCATTCAATGCATAAATAAGATCAACAATCAAATCAAAACATAACAAGCATGGCATATAGTTTAAAATAGGGTTCTTGGACTTTGTGGACGAAAGGAGTCCATGAATGAACACACGCATACCTTAGTTGTTGATTTAGTAAAGATTGACGAAGAGATTCTTGGAATTTGATGGTAGAATTTGCTTGAACTTGAATCCCCCAATTGAAACCCTAATGTGTTCTTGAGAGGATTTTGATGAAAAAAAATATGTTTTGGTGAAATAATGGCTTAATTCCATGTTTGGGAGTTTATATAGGGGTGGGAAGATGACCCAAATACCCCTCTAGATGCGTCTTTTAATTTATGTAAAAATTTTCCGATTTGGGCCCCTGACGTGATGCGGAGACATCGTGTTCCCACTTAGTTATGACCTGGAAACTCACCGCAATGTGGTGGAATCATGGAGAGACACTGAAAATTGACAAACGTCATTTTGGCTTATGGAACGACACGCCACTGACTAAAATGACACTGCTGAAACTTTAAATTGCCATAACTTCTTCATCGGGTGTCCGTTTTAGGCGAATTTGGTATTGACAAAAATCTTATTCAATTATCTACAATTTACAGGGTATAAATCTGCCAAAATATCACATATAAACCAAGTTATAAGCATTCAAAGATGACCTATATGAAATTACACACAAAAATTTGATGGATTCAAAAGTTCTTAGCTTGGCTTATTCTAAGTGACTCTTATGAACATGATTAACACATCATAAGCTCTATTATCACTAGGATACTCATCCTAGTTCATGTACTCAACATGAATCACAGGATAGGAGGTTTTATACATAGGAACAATGGTTCATTTTCTAGCTTAGAAATATACCGGGTATTACAATAAAATAGTAGCATGCTAAGAATTTATTGTCTTTTGTACAATTTTAAGCTACTGTTGGCAATTGTTAATATTAGAAGTTTTTTATTCTATTACTGTTAGTTAGAATTAGGCTTAACGACTTAACGTAGTGAATAAATATAATAATTCTTGATGATAAATATAGTCAATGGTTAAATGAAATAATAATTAATCATTAGGGGATAATGATTAATGTTAAACGGTAAGCAAGTAGTATAGATGAAGTACTATTCTTGTAGCTTAAGACTTTCAACATATTCGTATGAGGTTATCATTCTGTAACAATAAATATGATTGGATGGCAGTTTAGGTCTAGAATTTTTAGAGTAAGAATTTATAAAATGGGATCATTAGATTCATATTTTTATATGAATTATTGAACAGATTGGACCTTTCAAAAGCTTTACGGAAGGGCAAGACCTTGGCAAATTATCTTGCATTTGAATTCTTTGACTGAGGTAGGTTATGGTTTAATTGGAATTTAGACTTGACTTAATTGTGCGTATGCTCCTAAATTGAATACTTTTTTATTTGAATTCAAACCTGCTTGAAATTATTGATGTTTGGATTATTGATGCGTGTATAAATGATTATTGAAAATTTACTTGATGGAATTGTCTTATGACTTTAAGTGTACTTGTAAACTTGGTACATTGTGTTGTATGCTTTGAGGTTGTGTAAATTTGATATTGATAATGCTTGTTTATGGTGGATCGGGTACCACGTTGGTATTTATATATATTTGTTTGATTGAGTACCATGCCAATACGAATATGTATATGTTGGATTGGGTACCACACCGGTATGAATATGTATATGTTAGATTGGGTACCACACCGGTACGAATATGTATATGTTGGATCGGGTATCATGCCAGTACAAATATATTTATGTTGGATTGGGCACCACGCTGGTACGGATATGTATATGTTAGATTGGGTACCATGCCAGTACGGATATATTTATGTTGGATCAGGTACCACATTGGTATGGATATGTTTATGTTGGATTGGGTACCACGCCAGTATGGATATGTATATATTGGATCAGGTACCACACTGGTACGGATATGCATATGTTGGATCGGGTACCACAATGGTACGGTACATGAACATAGATTGTTCCCTACAGGTCATGAATATTTGGGTGAAAATAAGCAGCATAGCATGTGTGTACATAATTGTGTTGATTCTGTGGATGATTACAATATGGTTGATACTCTTAATGGTTATGCGGCTTGTTTGTGAGCATTGTTTAACCTGTTATTACTGTATTATTGATTTATTGAGATTGTGTTATATGATGAAGTCTGTCTACTTGTTATTTGGTTCATGTTGTGTACATGTTATTAAGTTTAGTTGGCCTATGTTACCTACCAGTACTTAGTGGTTCTTACTGATACTACCATGTACTCTTCTTTTGTTGAATGCAGAAAGTGTTCCAGAGGCTCAGACATGACCTCACCGCTAGAGTTTGATAGCAGATCTTGATCCGAGGGTGAGAACTCCATCTTCAGGCTGCCACGGGTCATCTTATTTTTTATTTTCCATCTTTCTAGCAATGAAACATTCCTTATTTACTATATTTTGAATATCTCTTAGACATGATTTTTGTTAGTAGTTCTTGTACGATGACTTTCGGGTTTTAGAAATTTTAGTAATGAGTTGCTGGATTTCCTCATAATTTATGATTAGTTTTGGATTATTGTTACTATCTTGATTTTATGACATATCATCTTAATATTGACTAAGTGACAGGTAATAGTTTGATTTCGATGGTTCTCCCACAGGAAGATTAGTGTGGGTTCCACTCATGACCATTTGGGTCATGATAAAGTTGGTATAAAAGCCCTAGGTTCATCGATATCATCGTACAAGAACATGTCTAGTTGATTCTTACGAAATAATACGGAGACGTCTGTACTTTTCTTCGAGAGGCTACAAGGCAATAGGAAAATTCAAATTCTTCTTTCTTGCATGCAATTAATTGATTTCAATTTTTATCTGATGATTCCAATTGGTATCTGACTTCTTTTATTCCTATTCTTGCATATAGTAAGAACACAAAAGAATGGATCAAGAGGAGGACATGGAAGAGGAAGGAGAGTTGCACCCGCCAGAGGTAGAGCTCAGGATACGGGACCATCTAGAGAGAGGTCAGTATCTTCTCCCCCATATAAGGATTTTCCTTAGGTTGTAGAGGATGGATCTATACTAGTACAAGATGAATGATTGTCGGTTCATGATGGGGTTGCACCAGCTTACAGAGGTACAGTGCCGATTCAGATGTCTCCCACTGTGATTCAGCAGGTTCTGAGTTTTATGAGTGATTTGGTAGGATCAGGGACTATGCTCGCAGTACCTGTAGTCCTGTATGGGATGTAGCATGCTATTGTTGTAGTCTCTCGGATAGAAGAAGAGTCTGAAGAAGATGTTTTTCCATTATAGGTTTGGGTCCAGTGATGATCGGAGATGAGCATGAGTTGTTCTGTAAGGTTATCACGATGAAGCCCCTATCTTTCACAGAATTGAGTTAGAGGATGCCTACGAGTGTATTATTGACTGTCATGAGAGGCTGCATAAGATGGGGGTAGTTGAGAGGCTTGGAGCAGAACTAGATACTTTTCAGTTTCAGAGGGATGTAAGATATGGTGGAGGGCCTATGTTGAGTATAGGGATGAATTTTTTCCTCCCTTAACATGGACACAGTTTTACTTAGTATTTCTAGAAAAGTACATGCCTCGTACTTTGAGATATAGGAAAGGGTATAAGTTTGCTAATCTTAAGCAGGGAAACATGTCAGTTGTGGCTTATGAGGCCAAATTTCATTCATTATCTCGGTATGCATTTCATTTGTTGAAAACTGAGGATGAGAGAATTCGTCATTTTATGAAGGAGTTGAATACAGGTCTCTAGATTTTTGCTCTTCAGATGACATCATCAGGTAGGTATTTCCAAGAGATGGTTGATTTTTTCAAGAAAGTAGAGGGCTAAGGCAAGAGGGTTATGCCAAGGCAGCAGAAAAGAAGAGCATTTTCAGTGGTTCTTATTCTAGGGGTCAGAGTTCTCATGGATACCCTACCCTCCCCATTCAGTCAATGATATCGGTGTCTGTGGGTGGTCCGTCAGGATCTATCCAGTCTTTTTCATACTATGGTGGTTACCTTGCTTCATCTTCATCAGCTCAGTGACCTACCTTGGACTATATATGTTACGAGTATGGCGGAGTGGCTCATGTTAGGAGGTTTTGTCTGAGTTTAAAGAAATTTAGCCAATCTAGTGAACAACAGGGTCTTGGAGCTCTAGTTCCACCAGGTAGGAGAGGTGGTGGTAATGGTAGAGGTCATCCACAGGGTGGTTGTGGGGGTCATCAGGCAGGTGGGGTAGTAGTCAGCCCCATCGAGGTAGTTATCTGCTTGGCAGATGTGATGTTCAGACTGGTTGTAGGGCACATATCTATGCCTTTCCGGGAAAGCCCGAGGTAGAGGCATCAAACATTGTTATTACAGGTACTATTCTTGTCTGTGATTAGATGGCCACTATATTATTTGATCCTGGCTCTTTTTTTTTCATACGTGTCTGCTAATTTTGCTGTGGGATTAAACATGGTGTATGATTTTTATATCCTCGTTGATGATGTTATTATCTTTACATCCACAACAAAGTATTCACTTTATCTTATCATAAAAATGCTTTTGATTTATGAAGAGACGTTCGGGCAGCTGATTAATAAAAAACAGAGAAATTTCATGATGCACTCCAAAGCTCCCGTCGATGATGTTGCAAGGTAAAAATGATTATGAGTTTTAGCCGCAAGGATAGTCCTATTACTTATTTGGGGTGTCCTTTATACATTAGGGGTCAAAGAATCATTTACTTTACTTAAATGGTGGCTAAGGTGATTGCAAATATCAAAGGTTGGCAAACAAAGATGTTGAATTAAGGAAGAAGAGCTACTTTGATAAAATCGGTTCTTCAATCTCTCCCGATTCATATTATTTCGACAATTTATCCTATATCTACTACTCTTAAGAAGATTAAGAGCTTCATTGCGGATTTCTTTTGGGTATGGGAAAAGGAAAAGAAGAAGTACCATTGGGCCTCTTGGGAAACTCTTAGTTTTCATACGAAGAAGGAGGTATTGGTGTCAAGAATCTTGATGATGTTTTCTTAGCTTTGAAATATAAGCAATGATGGACCTTTAGGTCCAATAAATCTCTTTGGGGTGACTTTCTACGTGCTAAGTATTGTCAAACATTAAATCCTATTAGAAAAAAATGGGATACCGGTCAATCTCTTACTTGGAAACATATGATGATCAATGAAGGCAAAGCTGAAAATTATAGTCAAAGGTACTTGAAGGGTGGAAATTGTAGTTTTTGGTGGGATGATTGACTTGGTGTAGGGCCTATTGCTATACACAACAACTACATATCAAGTCTTAATAATTCTAAGGTTTCAGACTTCCTTGTTAATGGTTTATGGAATAAAGAAAAGGTTAGACAACATGCACCTTCTTCTCGTGTTCATAAAATTCTCAATACGGTGTTCACATATCAAGAAGGTGCAACTGATCGGGCCAGTTGGAAGCTGAATTCTAGTGGTATCTTCTCAGGTTGTTCGGTGTGGAATTTGGTTAGGGAGAAGAAAAGCACCATCTAATTGGATTCTCTCATTTGGCATAAAAATATTCCATTCAAGACATCTTTTCTTTTGTGGAAAGCTTTAAGGTGTAAGCTACCTACTAATGACAAAATTGTTACTTTTGGGCATGAATTGGTAGATTGTTCTTGTTGCTATAGGCCGGGTATTGATACAGTGGTGATTTCGCTACACATATTTGGAGGTATTTTTCAGCTTTTTAGGGCATTCAGCATGATACCACCCTTTTGAGGAATTTATTGATGAAGTGGTGGATTCATAAATATAATAATGAGGTTCACAAAATCATTCTTCAGGCAACTCCTATTTTTTTTTGTTGGAATATTTGAAAAAACAGGTGTGCTATCAAGTATGGGGCGAAGAAATCTAGTACTACTAGAGTTAAATTCTCCATTATTAAGCAGCCTCACATGTTATTGATTATTGTTTATCATATATTTCTTAGCCGAATAATTGGAATGATCTTGTTATTCTTATTGAGAATTGCCAACATGAGATGAAAATTACTCAAGTTTATTGGACCAAGACACATAATACAATGGTAAAGCTGAACACGGATGGAAGTGCTTTGAAAAATCCCAAAAAAATTGGAGTAGGGGGTATTTTGAGAGACAGAGAAGGCAAGCTGATTTTTGCTTTTGAGGCACTTCTTGGAGTTGGTTCTAATTACCAAGTGGAGGTTCAGGCAGCTATTATTAGCTTCACTTGGAGTATACAACATGGCTATAGTAGAGTTATATTAGAAGTGGATTCAGAACTTCTAGTAAAGTGGCTCAAACGTGATATTACACCACCGTGGAGCATTTGCAGGTATATTGAGGAGCTTCAACATCTTACTAGTATACTTGATTGTTTCAGATATGTTCATGTATACAGGGAGGTGACTTTTTCAGAAAATGCTCTATCTAAGCATAGCCATGAGGTGGATTCTACTCAGTATTATTATAGCTTTCACCATCTTCCTCAGGAGACTAGAGGATTTTTCACTCTTGACAAAATTAGTATGTACAATTTTCGAAGAAGGATATTGAAGTGCATCAGGAAACCACCATAGACGGAGTTGGACTTTCTTGATCTTGGTATCTTATTTTTCATTTATCTCACCCTATCTTCTTCATCTATGCTATTCTCTTTAGTTTATATCTTTTAGGAAGTGGCTTAGTTTTGTTTTGATTTTCTTCTTACTTTGTAAGGGAAAAGTCTCCCTTATTTATGTTTTCCTAGATTATATTGTACTGAGAGGAGTCCTCTCTTCTAGGTGCTTAGATCTAGGTTTCATTTATAGTATCGAGGATGAGTTGACTGACCTTAGTAGGCTAGTCAACTTTGAACCACCATAGGACCAGAGGTTAGGTCTATGTCCCCCTCCTTGTATTTCTTTTTATTTTATTTATGATAAGGCTTGGAGGTGTGCGGCTCAACCCCTGACCGCCATGGGAGGTGAGAGCCCCGGGTAAGGCTCATTTTTTTAAAAAAAAATTGAGGGTCAAAATGAGATTTAAAAGCCGTAAAACCACACTAAATATGCTAACATCCTAATATCGATATTCTGGATCTGCCGGTGAAGTCAGATTTTCCATCCAAGGTCATTTCAATCAAATGTGGATCCCACACTCATATTTCTAATTTTTCAAATTTCCAATCAATAGGTCGAAATGAGCTCGGGTGCACCAAAACCCGAACAAAAGTCTACCTAGCCTAAAATCATATTCTAGAGCTACTGGCTTAGTTCGTTCGGTCATCCGTCGCACAGATCAAAAGATATCCCCATAAGTCTAAAATAAGGCTCTCGAAACCATCAAAAACCATAATATTGTATAAATGATAACAAAATGCATCACAAATCACGCCAATCAGTCCCACACCCTAGAAATATCATAATGCAACTATGAGGAGGGGTAAAACAGTCAAATCATATAAAATCACAAATTTCACATATTTCATTAAATATTTAGGTCGTTACATGCACTTTGATCTCAATAAATATATTGTGCAGGCGTGCACTTTGATCCTAATAAATAAATAATATTATTGTGCAGGCATGCACTCCGACCCCATATGAAATACAATACATGATGTGTAGGCGTGCAAATTTGATCCCAAAAACAATTCATTACCATATGATATCAGCCCATCGTATTAGCAAATAGGGGAAAACAGTTTCAAACGTACAATTGACTAATTTTAATCCCTCAAATAACACCTATACCCACATAGATGGTCGTTACTTCACCTATATGGGACCCCGATTCTCCATTCCTCCCATTACACATAACTAACACATAAACACTTTAAAAAAAAGTTTAAGAAAGTTTCAAATTGCCTCAAACCGAAGCCAAGCGTCAATTAATAAACTTATCCTTATGTAAATTTTTTGAATAGTCAAAATATATTCAAATACATATTCCCCATGATAATACGAATCTAATGACTCCCATATTGCTAAATTTAGCTCGAAAAATAGTCAAATCATAATTTTCATGGATTTCAAATATAGAACTAACTCTTAATCATTTACACAAACCATATCTTCATATCACATTCGAACTTTATTAGAGAATATCACGTCTAATATGCCAAATACCAAATCCCAGAATGAAAACTTAGATCAAAATCTTAAATAAAAAATTTAAATAGTAACTTATAATTATCAAATCTCTTAAACGCGCCATACTACCAGTGATTACCTATTATGATTTCTTAATCCCCACTTATTTTAAATATAGAATAAACAAAATTTCCCCTAATATGTTACTGCAACTTACGTTTTTGTCAATTAAGCTAGAAAGAACAAGATTTGTTAGTTATTATCCCACAATTCCATGCTACTAGTTATCTATAGATGGCCTATATTTCTAGAATACTACAAATTCTTAGAAAACTAACCCAATTATAAATATATTACCACATATAGTAAATGTCTACTTTACCATATATAGTGTATGTCTACTTTATCATATATAGTGAATGTCTAACACGAGACTTTGCAAAACAAGGTGAGATTATAAATCTAAAGGTAATTTCAAGGTTAGTGATTCCTTATGTTATTTGTCTTTTGCTACTAATGATATAATTATTGTTGGATTTGAGGAAAAATAATTGGTTTGAAACCGCTTATGCTTTCAATTTGTTCATGAAGAAAAATGTTGTTAAAAGATATGATGATGAATTTAAGTCTCATCTCATTAAGAGGGTAAGATATTGGGTTAAAAGTTTTAATGCACCATGATAATAAGATGTTGGGTTCAATTCCCTCCGAGTTATGCCTAAGACGTCTTTATATAGATAAGACGCTGAGTTTGAATCTCAATGCACCATATTAATAATTTTACAATAGATAAGGCAAAAATAATATGTATTTGATAAAAAGTCATGAAACTTGTCCATTGCATATGCTCTATTCCATGAAATCAATGTGGTAGCAATATATGATAAGTATGAAAGATGACAATTTGCTCCATTCTTGAAGTGAATGTGATGGAAATATATGATATACTTTGAAAGATATATATGCCTCAATGTGCTACCGATGTATAAATATTATGAAGGAGGTTATAAGCTATTAGAATTTGATAAGCTTAAGGCACGATTCTATTCCATTCTTGGGAAATGAGAAGTTTATTAATGCAAGCGTGCACTTGATTGTGATGGTATCACAACTCATCTTTGAAAGAGGCTGAATAATTGAAAAGAGTTGTTTTGAAATCTACTTCTAAAGTAATATATCTGAAATTTATTCATGTAATAATAAATCTAAAATTTACTAAAGCAAAAGATACATGTCATGGTAAACTTAGAGTTTTCTAGAATAAAAGTTCATCAAATTGACATGAACGATTGCGACATCTCAAAGATGTGCATACTAAGAATTTAACATATATTAAAGAATTAGAAAATTCATTACTTTTAATGCTGCTTGTTCTCATGATAAGTCGATTGGACATACTAATATTGGGATTAGATCCCTTAAAATCTGAAAATTATAAAAGGTAAATTTGGGCTCGTTTACCTATCAAGTGATATATTGAAAAGATGCATGAATAAAATTATCACATATACATTTATTGTTAACCTACAGTTTGACATTCATAAATTTGCTTGCTCAGTAAAATTGAGTTAAGAGCATAAATTTCAGATTGTGTAATCAAGGCAATTCATCTTGATAATGCTAATTAAGTTGGTGTTAAATGCCTTCGATAAATAATTGAATCTTATGAGAACAAAGCCATATGTGTTGTTCTGAAGTATGATATATTACATACAATAACACTTTTTTGCATTAGACCAAAAATAATGATTAATACTTCCCTCTGAATTGGTTTAAGGCTAGGAATCAATTATTCCATCTGGTAGTTTTGATGTGTGGTATTTGATAAATCAATATACCATAATGCATAAGGATGGAATCCTCGAAAAAGATGGAGGACGTATGTTAGTTTTCCTAACATAAGAGGGAGACTATAAGCACCTATTAAATATGTTAGAAATTATCAACAGATCCTCATTAACAATATAATTCAAGTCAAATGTTGAAAGTATCTCATATTAAGCAGTAAGTGCTCCTATTTTGTATCCCTAAAGGATTAAGTCTATGCATGCGTGAAACATGTTAGACAAATCAATTCCAAATTGAATAATCCTTGAAAAAGGTAAGGATCAAATGATCATAATAAGAAGACAATATGATCTTGAAGAGCCTACGACATAACACTTCATGAAACCTTATGATAGGTTCAGGTACCTGAAAATAATGAAGTGATGGAACTCAAAATGTTATGTCGCATTTTGAATCGATACAAATGATATATCATTGGTAATATCTTTGATACATTATTAGTGCAATATTGTAAAAGATTACGAAGATCTGAATTCTATGTTTATTGAAGTTTGCTGACGTAGAAAATATTTATCAAGTAATATGAAAGGATGCATCTTGGTAAGAATAAAAACTTATTTGATTTGCAGTCTAGACACTTGAAAATGTCACACATAACACGCTAAATATTGTCACTTGAGAAAATTTATATGAAAAATTTTTAAGGATTCAAAATGTTTGAAGCATATAAAAGTTTCTAGAAAACTTATTTATAATCATTATATGAAAATTGTTGGAACTCTTGGAGAGTTTTTAAAGAAATAAATTATTTGCTCAAATGAGAAATATATCAATTTGAATTGGTTATAAAGTTCCATATCTTAGTGCAATTGGTGCACTCATGTATCTTGCAATTAATACAAGGCCCGATATAACCTTTTTGGTTAATTTGTTAGCTAGGTATAGTTCTGCTCCTACTAGGAGACACTACAATGGGATTAAACATATGATCTTATTTTATTCTAAAGATTGCAGTCCTAATCTTATTGATTATATTGATGCTGGGTATTTATTTAGCCTACATAAATTTTAGTCTTAAACATGGAATGTGTTCACATGTGGGGACACTTCCATAGCTTGGAGATATACAAAGCAGTTTATCTAGCCACTTCATTGAACTATGCTGAGATAATAGCTATTCATGAAGCTAGCAGAGAATATGTATGATTGAGGTCCATGATACATCTCATTCTAGAAAAATATGGTTGGAAATATGACATAGTACCCATGATTTTTATGAAGATAATGCACCATGTATAGCACAAGTTAATGGAGGATTCATAAAAGGAGATAGAATGAAGCATATTTCGTCAAAGTTTTTCTATTCACATGATCTCCAAAAAAATGGTGATATTAACGTGTAACAAAGTCATTCAAGTGACAATGTGGTTGATTTATTCACCAAGTCTCCTCTAATTGCAACTTTCGAGAAGATGGTGCACAAGATTGGGATGCAAAGGCTCAAAGATGTTCTCATTAGGGGGAGTTATATGCATTGCACTCATTTTCCCTTATGAGGTTTTGTCCCACTGGGTTTTCCTTATAAGGGTTTTAATGAGGCATCTTATATGTGTATTGTTAGAGATATGTATTTTTTTTCTTTCACTAGATTTTTTTTCACTGGGTTTTTTCTAGTAAGATTTTAACGAGGCATATTATCTATCAATTAGACATTCAAGGGGGAGTGTTATAAATATATTATCATATATAGTGAATGTCTACTTTACCATATCTAGTAGATGTCTACTTTACCATATATAGTGAATGTATATTTACGGAAAAGTTAGAAACTCCAAGGTTAGTTTTCCCCTAAAAATAAAGGGATTCCTTCATTGTAATTGACCCCTCAAGAATTCCTTATGAGAAATAAAAAAGTCTCCTTTCTTCTCTCTATTCTTGTTCTTTATTTTATATTTCATTATTAAGCTACTGGTTTTAACACAATTCAAATAGCGATTGCTATTAGTTACGGTAATTTGCCACTACCAACTTCAACCTCACCTGTATGATAACATGATTATTATAATAGAAAGATAAGCAATTCAAATGGCTAACCTTGAATCTGTCAAAGAAAGCCTCCTTCAGAAGCAGCGATTTGAGTGAGAAAAAAAATAACTGTTATTTCCGTGCCCTCTTCGTTTTGAAACTTTATGATCTTATTCTTAATAAATATGATAAAACCGTCCCATTTAATTAGTTTATTCATATACACAGGTCTCGAAAATTAAGAAAATATTGATTTGACCATTAGCCACTAACTAAAATAATATCTAAAATATCTAACTTTGAATATATCCTCAAAATTTATTCGAAACCTCGAGAAAACAAACCACTCTCAAATACCTTAAGAATCGACACGAATCATCTCCATAAATCATAAATCATGTATAAACACTACAAGGAGGGTTAGAATAAGGAAAATTCACAAAACGACTTGAAGGGTCATGACATTATCCACCACTAAAACAAACATTCGTCATCGAACATGATGAGAAAAACAATACCTGGACCATCAAAGAGATGAGGATATCTATTTCGTTGTCGGACTCAACTTCCCAAGTGGCTTCTGCTATAGGACGATGCCGCTATGGTACCTTCACTGATGCTATATCCTTTGACCTCAACTTTCTAACCTGCCAGTCCCACTGAATCACATGCAAATCATCCGGATAGGACCTTTTTAACATCGAAATATGAAAAAGTAGATGCATGATTGAAAGACCTAGTGGCAAAGACAACTCATAAGACACTAGACCAAGTCACCAAAGAGTCTAAAAAAAGCCAATAAACCTCTGAATGAGCTTTTCTTTTTCCCAAACCTTACACCCTTTATGGGTGATACCTCCAGCAGGACTCATTTACCCTACATGAACTCTAAGTTACGAATTCTCCTGACATCATAACTTTTCTGTCTTCTCTTATCAGCCAAGAGTCGGTCCTGGGACGGTCTCACTCGGTCCATCGAATCTTTCAACAAATCAGTGCTCCAAGGTCTAACCTCAAAAGAATCAAACCATCCAACTAGGGGCCTAGACTTCCTACCATATAATGCCTCAAATAGAGTCATCTAAATACTAGTATGACAACTATTATTATAGGAAAACTCCAACTAAAGGACTGTCCTAATGACCCCCAAAATCCATCACACAAGCCCGTAATATATCCTCAAACACCTGAATAGTTTGCTCTGATTGGCCATCTATTTGTGGATGGAATATTGTACTCATACCCAACTGAGTACATACATCCCACTGTTAAGTACTCTAAAAGTTTGAAGTAAAATGAGTACCTCTATCTAAAATGATAGAAATGGGCACACCAGGTAATCGAACTATTTCGCGAGTATAGATCTTGGCTAATTTCTCAACATTATAGTTCATCTTTACAGGCACAGAATGGGCTGATTTGGTTAATCTATCCACAATCACGCAAATAGAATCAAACTTCCCTAAGGTCTAAGGCAATCCAACTACAAAATCTATAGCTATATGCTCCTATTTTCATTCAAGAATGGGCATTTGAAACAAACCAGTTGATCTCTGTGCTCATATTTCACCTGCGGAGAATTCAAACACTTAGACACATAATCTACAATATCTCTCTTTATCCTACACCACAAGTAATGTTGTTTTAGTTCATAGTATATCTTTGTTGTGCCTATATGGATGGAATACCAGACAATGGGCCTTTTCCATAATAGATTTAGTCAAATCACCCACTCTTGGAACATAGATTCACCCCTTAATTCTCAAAACACCCTCCTGGTCCAAAATCACCTCATTAGCCTCACTTTTCATCACCTTATCTCTGATAATACACAACTTTTCATTCTTAAACTAACGATATCAAATCTAATCTATTAACAAGGACCTCGCCTCTACGCATGCAATGACTCTACATAACTCAAAAATATCAAGACGTATGAAACTACTAGCCAACTGTTGAACCCATATGTCTAATGGCCACTCCTCCACACTCAATAATGCAAGACTGCCTATACTAACTACCTTTCTACTCAAGGAATACTCTACAACATTAGACTTTCCCGGATGATATAAGATTGCCATATCATAATTTTTCAACAACTCCATCCACCTACGCTACCTCAAAGTCAACTCCTTTTGGTTAGAGTTATACTAATGACTGCGATGATAAGTGTACACCTCACAATGAACTCCATACAAATAGTACTGCCACAACGTCAAAATGAATACAACTACAAGTAACTCTAAATCATGGATAGGGTAATTCCTCTCATGTGGCTTTAATTGCTTCAATGTATATGCTATTACCTTATTTTTATACATCAACACACCACCCAAGGCAATACCAAAAGAATACTAAAACACATAAATCTATTACCTTTTATAGGTAGGGACTATGATAGGAGCTGAAGTGAATAGAGCCTTTAGATTTTAAAAGCTCTTCTCACACTTATCTAACCACTGAAAAACCATATTTTTAGAGTCAATCGAGTCATAGGAGCTGCAATGGAAAATACACCCTGTATAAACTGCTAGTAATATCCTACCAGCCTAATAAAACTCTGAATATCTGAAGGTGAAGTAGGTCTTGACCAATTTCTAACCACCTCAACCTAGGCTGGATCGACTATAATACCATCCTTAGACACGATGTGTCCCAAGAAGGCCATAGAACTTAGCCAAAATTCACACTAAAATTCACACTTTGAAAACTTGAATATAACTTTTCATCCCTTAACCTCTTAAGCATGATCCTCAAATATTTTGTATGATTCTCTTTGCTCTTAAAATATACCAAAATATCATTGATGAATTCAATCAGAAAAGAATCAAGATAAGGCCAAAACACCTTATACATTAATTCCATAAATGTTGTTGGGGCATTAGTCAATCCAAAGGATATAACCAAGAACTTATCATGGTCATATCTAGTCCAAAAAGTTGTCTTCAAAATGTCTAAAGCTCAAATCTTTAACTGATGATACGCTGACCTCAAGTCAATCTTTGATTACATTAAAGCCCCTGAAGCTGATCAAACAAGTCATCAATACATGGTAGAGGATACTTATTCTTTATTATCATCTTGTTCAACCATCGATAATCAATGCACATCCTCATAGACCAAATTTTCTTATTCACAAACAAGACTAGAACACCCTAAAGTGATACACGTGATTGAATAAATCTCTACTTAATAAATCCTGAAGCTAGTCTTTCAATTCTTTCAGCTCAACTGGTGTCATCCTATAAGGAGGTATAGAAATGGGCTTAGCTCCTATCTTTAAATCAATACCAAAATCAATGTCTCTATTAGAAGAAACACTTAAAAGATTGGTAAGAAATACATCCATGAACTCTTTAACCACCTTCATTGACTCTATGAAAGATGTCTCGGTACTAATATCATAAAAATAATACAAACATAATAGATATGCCTTCTCAACTAAACGATAGTCCTAAATGAATGAAATCACCTTCTTAGGATACAGACTTAGAAAATCGCTCCACTCCAACCTCAGACGATCAGGCATTGTCAAAGTAATTTCTTGGCATAATAGTCCAAGATGGAATGATAAGGAAAAAGCCAATACATGCCTAAAATTATGTCAAAATCGACCATATCGAGGATAATTAAGTCTACCCAGGAATCACACCCCAAAATAAAAATAACACAGGATCTATAAACTCGATCCACTGCTAAGAAATCACCTACTAGGTTAGAAACACAAGTAGGCACATCTATATGCTCAGACGTCATATTAAGACTAGAAGTAAAATATGTAGCCATATAAGAGAAAGTAGAACCAGGATTAAATAACATCGAAGCAGGCCGATACAAACTGAGATAATACTTGTAATGAATGCATCAGAAGACTCTACCTCAGGCTTCCCTGGAAAGGTATAACAGTGAGATCTATCATCTATCGCTTGACTTACTCATCTACCACCCTCCCTATCAGCTGGTGGTACACCTCTACCTCTTTAAGACCTACCCCAACCTCTAGTAGAGGGTGCTACTGCTCTAGTAGGAGCCTGATGCCCCTATTATGGACCCCTCTATCTGTATACTGGTTAATCCCTCTGAAGATGATCCAGATTACCATGTTTATAATAGGACCTGGAGCCATCAACTTTCGAGAATGGCCTAAATATTTGATATGACCACCATGACCTTGAAAACTAGCTACTTAACATTTAACAATAAAAGCAATTAATTTTTTAGACTATTAGTCATTTCATATTTCTTTCATATCAATATATATAATAAAGGAGATTTGACCAAAAAAACAATTTTGTAGATTATTAATTATTTTATGTTATTCCATATTTATTTTATATTATGGTAAAAACAACTAAGTCTATCCTCTATTGGATAAAGACTATTAATATTGACTTTATTAGATGAAAATAACTAAGAATTATCCTTAAATAGTCTTCTTGAATTATATATACATTTAAAAAACATAAATAGTAAAAAATCTATCTAAAATTTCTTGAATTTTATATATTTAAATTTTGAATCATTTCATATTTATGTCGTATCTGTATATATAATAAAGAAGAATATCTAGCCTTTAATTATGCCAAGCGACTTCTGGAGAACTATCTACTTGACATTTGACAGCAAAAAATTTAATTTTATAAATTATTAATTGTTTCATATTTATTCCACATTTAGTTCATTTCTATATATTTATATAATTAAGGAGATTTGACAAAAAAAAAACAGATTATTAATTGTTTATATTCAATCCATTTTTGTTTCATATCTATATATAAGGAGAATAACCACCAAAAGATGTGGTGTAGTGGATGAGGCTACTCCTCCCTTAACCAGAGGTCTTGGGTTTGAGTCAAGGGTATGGAAAAATCCTTGGTACGGAGAGTTACCCCAGAATGGGGCCCTACCCAATACGTATCCAAATTAGTCAGACACCAATAAGGGTATCAAATACTAGATGGGAAACCAAAAATATATATAAGAAGAATAGTGTAGCCTATAATTATGCCAAGTCGCTTATTGAAAACTAGCTACTTGACATTCGATAAAATAAAAAATAATTTTGTAAACTATTAATAGTTTCAGATTTATTCCACACACACACAAACACACACATATTAAAGGAGATTTTACAAAAAAATAATTTTGTTGTAATGACCCTCACAGTCATTTCCCTTGTTTTCATACATTTTTTATATCAAGAGCTTTTCTATAATTTTTCTATGTTATTTATGACTTGTTGGAACTAACAGTTTGATTTATAGGTTTTTTTATTTGAGAATTTTAGTGTTACCAAATTTATTGTGAAATATTTAATCTAAATTGTCATTTGGTAGGAGTATAATTTATTACCCTTCTAAAATATATTTGATATGTATAAAAAAATTTGTTATGGTATATCTACATTACTTTATAAATAAGCTTATAACTCGTTAGTATTTTAAGTAGAGATAGTAAATCTGGATATGTTAAAATATCACTATTATATAATAGAGGTTTTATTAGAAATAATTTTCTATTATTTATGCTACATTCAAAAAGTTATATTTATTTAATCATGAGCCCTGGCAATAACTGAATACATGTGTAAGGACATAAATATTTGTCACACTGCTTTTTGTACCAAAAAGATTATTCATATTAAGTTTGAAAAGGGTTTATTTATCAAGTGACTAAAAATGAAATTTTGTTGTGAAAGAATTTTTTATATTTAAACTCAGAGTCGCCACTTGGCATAAATATGGCATACCAAGACACCTTTGGAAATCCTTTTTCAAAATAATTTTTGACTCCTTAAAATTGATCTACGAATAGAGATTTCGGTTAAGGAATTTCGTTAACCGAGGGGAAGGTGTTAGGAACCCCTCGATCCCATGGTTTGACCATGGTCGCTTCATGGAGTATATTGACTATTATTACACTATCAAGTGAATATACCAACAAAACACATAAAATAAACAAACAAAAATTCAAAGCTAAAGAATGTCCAATCCAAATTATATAGTCCTAAAATATAAAAAAATACGAAAATATAAACCTATTCTAAACTAGTTCTAGACTAAGCTCCACCTGACATTCCGGGCTTTGTCCATGCACCATCTTTGAGTACTACTCCCTCGGGGCATTCCCCAAATAAAACAATACAGATAACCTCGTGGCACCCTGACCAAATGAGTTCAATTGGTCCAAATACGATGAAACAAAATTATTCAACAAATATTTCAAACATTCCACAACATAGAATACTAAGACTTTCCTACCCACAACCTAAGGTTTGCCTATCAATTTCTTATTATGATACTATCGCATTCAACATCAACGTTTATTCTGAATTAAATCAATATCAATGAATCAAAACAAGCAATATTTACTCTTATCAATAATACAATTTCTACCCCAATTTCATTTTGAAGTAATGATTAATCAATGTTAATATGAAATCAAACAATCAAAGTCACAACTACGACAATCAAAATTTCTTAAACACACTATCCAAACATATCACCAACCACATCATATTAAGATAAAATAAAAATAGACAGAGTTGAAGATTTGAACCTCAATTGATGATTTTAATATACCAATTTATTCAATTGGAAGATAAACTATGTCCAAAAAACCCCAATTTGAACCTCAATCATGAACTCCCAAATCACACATTTCAACCCAAAGCAAAACTCAACTATGAATGACCCCCAACTCTTGTCTACCCGTTTGTGTTTTCAATAATCCAACTGTAAAATTTCTAAATAAATAACAACCCATACCTAATTTCAAATGCACAGATCTGTTTTGTTCATTTTTTTAGTGGGTTTGGGGACGGGATCAAAAGATTTTTGGTCTGAGGTGCTATTTTTTTCTTTTCATAGTTCCAGTGAGCTCAGACAGTTATGTAAGACAGAGAAAAACTCAAATTTTAGGCGATAATGGCATTTTCTGTTGAGAATTTGCTGGAAGAATTAACCCCCCCCCCCCCCCCCGTTATTTCTCTCTTCTCTCTCGCTCAAACCCTCATATTTTTATTATTTATCTCTCAAATTCCTTTCATTATTTTTATTATTTATTCACGTGCATGTCTATCCCATTCTCTGTGTTGCTTTATTTTTCCTTCACTCCCTTCTCTCTTTGTTTATTCTCTCATTTTATATTTGTTGGTGTGTATAGTATATTGTCTATTATGTATTGTGTGTTGTGTCTATCAATGGATGTGTGAATTGTATATTGTGTATGTTAATTTTGAGGTCTGTTCTATTAATAAAGAAGGGAAAAATATGAAAGGGGTTAGGGTAAGGGGAGGGTCGTGGGTAGGGGGTGGTAAGGTGTCCAAATTAGTTAGGGTAGGTTGTTATTTTTTATTGAGAATTTGTTATTTTATTTTTAGTGGAGGGATCTTCACATAGGGGTGAGTTACATAGTACAGTGAGGGTAAATGGTTAAAGTTGACTTGTGGGAGGGACAAAACTACGTGTCTACAATATTTTCTAATTTTATAGCCCTACATACCAACAACTTTATATAGGTACCAATAATTATTTCTAGGATCTTGCCACCTAGATAGTAATCCATATCATTTAAGTGCCATGTGTTATCTTATCCTTATGTATAATTGGCACTACTAGAGTTTCACACTTTGCATAATGGAATTTTCTTGGATTGTTACATAAATATCTACTAAATACAACTCATATATATGAATTAAAGTGATATTTGCATTTCATTTGTTCATTTAATTCTCTCATAAAGTAAAATCATTTGCATTTTCATATGTATATCTACACACACACGCACACACATATATATAGACTTCATGATTAAGAGGATTTCATGAGAAAATAGTTTTTGACATTATATTTTTTCTGTTAAGAAAAATCAATTATTTATATCAAGTTATTCAAGCTTGGGTTCTACTGGGCACTATTCGGAGACTTCTCGAAGAGGTTTTTAGCTTTGGCATCCAGGTAAGTTAACTTACCCTACCTTTAAATTGAGCTTACTTACGATAATTATGTGTTATTATGCTAGTTTTGGGTATATAGTTGTAATTTGCACATCGTTTAATATATATATATCATGCCTTTGTTTTCCTGTTAGGACCCTATTATAGTAAATTTTAGTTTTGTTATCTTTTATTATGATGTAGTATTTATGAGCCAAGGATGCGGTATTAAGTTGCAAAACCTTGGATTCATCTCATTTTAACTAAGTTACACGAGTGACTATTTAAATGTATTTTAATTATGATTTAAGGTCAATATGTACTTTATTTCTGTTACTGATTGTGAAATTTGGCACCATTTGGAATCGGTCATGGTATGGTTTGGATTTTAATTTTACTGTTGGGTATGATTACTATTAGTTATGGTTTGAGTCCGGCATATGGTTATGATGATCTTGGAGTTCTGATACTGATTATTATTATATTAGGAGTTCTAATTCCTCTGAGCCTCTGAGTACTGGTTCGAGTTCGACATCTGATTATGAGTTATGTTATATATTATGTATGTGGTCTCTCATTATTACCCACTATTTTCAATTTGAATTCGACATATGGACTCTTGTTACTATCTACCATTACCGGTTTGAGCTCAACATCTAGCCTCTTGTACTATCTATTGTTGTCGGTTCAAGCCCAGTGCACATTTGGATGAGTACTATGATTTATTGGCATTGATTCAGTTACGAATTATTTACATTAAGTTCCCTTAATTACTTTTGTGTGTCCCACCGATTTATGGTGGCACGATTGGGCTAATTGTCCTTTTTAGTGTCCCTGACGGGCTTATGGGGTCCCATTTAAGTTATGTTTGGTTTGCTTTTTATCACTGTGTTAACTATCTTTCTGTATCTCTATTACTTAATATTTTTTTTGCATTTGCATAGCTCGATAGTTGTTTACTTTTCTATCCCTATTTACTGTTGACTTAGACTACACCCCCACATTTTAGTTATACTTTTCCTGTATTCTACTTAGTAACTATTTCTTTGGTACTCATACTACACTTTTGCATCTTTACCCTGATGCAAATCTAAGTACTAGGAGTCAGCGTTGACGTGATTCTTATTTTTCAATACTGATCTGGAGCAGGGTGAGCTTGCTGTCATCCGAGGCTGATCCTCCTCTATCTAGTCCAGTTTAGTCATTTGTTCTTGAGACTGCTTGTACATATTGTTTATATTTTGAATTTTGTCTAGTACTCTGGGTATCTTTTAGTAGTGACTCTAGTACCAACCTTACCAGGTCTTGGGAAGGATTTTTTTGTATATTTTGGTACTCTTTCTTCTCTTCTTTTTGATATATTTGTTCACCTTCTTTTTTTGCCGATTATTACTATTGTTATCATTCATATCTGGTTTCTTACCAGTTTCTTCCTATTAGCCCATTACTTATCATTCTGGGCTATGGGTTAAGTTACCAACTAGGAGATAAGGTAAGCACCATCATGACTTAAGAAATTGGGTCGTGACAGCTCGATAGTAGAGCCTAGTTTTTTTATTATTATTAATAATAGATTCGATGTTTAGTAGAGTCCTGCAGATCAATACCGAGATGTCTATATCCTATCATCAGGAGGCTACAGAATATTTCTAGGGAAAAATCTTAGTTTCTTGATTCATTTCTGTGCGTGAGGTCTGAGTTAGTTTTTAACATTAATTTGTTCTCTCTTTACACAAATGGTTAGAACACGAGGCATGGTAACCAAAGATCGGGACCTAAAGCCCGTTGCTAGAATTTTAGTTAGGGGTCGAGGTCGACCAAGAGGTTGGGGGAAAGATAGAGAAGCAACCCCAATTTGAGATCAGGTCAGGGATCTATTACCTGATTCTGTCATAGCTCCTGAGGTTGAGAGAGCTCCAGGTATTCCACCACCACAACAACATGTGGGCCAGGGGGAATCCCAGGCTCTACCCTAGTTTATATCTTCTTCAATCCTTAGAGATGCATTGGTGCAATTCTTGCGGTTAGATGGAGGTCCACCGACTGAGAAATATCAGAAGTGGCATAGGGTGGTATTGATTTAGGGACACAACCTGCAGTAGCAGCGCCTAGGGTAGAGGTTTCGCTAGCACCAGCAGTCCTATAACTAGTAGTAATCCAGCTATTAATATTTGTAGACTAGCAGAAGTTGTTGGGCCAATTTTTTAGAATGACTTTTCTAGGGTTTGTAGGGACCCTAGAAGAGGATATTTATGAGTTTCTATCCTGTTGCGAGAAGAGGTAATGGAATTTGGGGTTGATTGAGTTATATGGAGTGGACTTTGTTTCTTATTAATTAGACATAACAATGAGGTGGTAATGGAGAGGTTCTCTTGATTCCACACCAATTGGATCTCCATCAATGACTTGGACTCAGTTCTCTGAGTCTTTCTTGGTGAAGTATATGCCTTGCAGCATGTGTGAGCGTCTTTAGGATGAGTTTTTCGATTTAAGATAGGGTTCTATATTTATGATTGAGTGTGAGGTGACATTTCATGAGTTATCCACACGCCAGTATGATTTTTCCTATAGAGTATGAACGGATTTGATTCTTTATTAGGGGATTGAAATTACCTCTTCGTAGGGATACATAGAGTTTAGTGACTTCACAGAAGTCTTTTTCTTATATTATTGAGCATGTTTATTCTATAGAGGAGATGGATCATGAGGCTTAAGGGGGGAGCACTAAGAGACCTCATTGCCAGTGCAGTTACAGTGGGAGCCACAATAGTTTATAGTTCACAGGCCAAAGTTTTCATGGTAGGTACCCCTGCAATAGCCTTATCAGCATGAGGGTCAACCTATTTGTCCTGTTGGGCATCACTTTAGATATCAGAAAGAGGTCAGCTCGATTATAGTAGTCCCAGTAGTTAGAGAAATAGTTAGCCAAAAAAGGGTGCTCAGTCAAGATTGTCGAGTAGGGGTGGTCATTTCAGATCCACCGAACCTTCTAGACAGAGAAGGGTGCCTGAGGCATGTTATGGCTGTGGGGGTTGTTGTTCACTTTTCTCTTAAGTGTCCCCATCATGGGATATTGAGCCTTTAGTTTATACTGCACAACTGCTCAGATCAATTCCATCGCTATCTAAGGTGTGGTGCACAGGGTCATGGTGGTGGTCCCAGGGTTCTAGAGGTGGTCCGCAGGGAGGTAGAATAGGTGGCCAGATAGGTAACCAGTCCAGTAGTGGACAAAGTTATTTTTATGCTGTACCAGGTAGACTAGAGTCTGAGGCTTCAGAAGTTATGATCACAAGTATGATTTTCGCATGCCATCAGCCTGCTTCTACTTTGTTTGATCGTTGTTCTACATTTTCATATGTTTCCATTTATTTTATATCACAGCTAGGTTTATGTTCGGAGTCTTTATATTTGACATTGCATGTAGCTACACCCGTGGGTGATTCTTTATTAGTGGATTAGGTATATAGATCTTTTTTGGTGACTGTTTGGGAGTTTAATACTCAGATTGATCTCATTATCCTAGATATGGTAGATTTTAATGTGATTCTAGGCATATATTGGTTATCGCCTTACCATGCGGTCTTAGATTGTTTTACTAAGACCATTACCTTATCCATGCCTAACGTACCCCTGGTTCTGTGTCAAGATTCTGTTAACCGTACGCAGATGGGGATTATTGTCATGACCTGAAATCTAAGGGTAATTATGGCATTTGTCCCTGCGAACCTTGACAAGTAAGCCTATCATCCAAATCAATACACAAGGGGGAAAACACCAAAATATGACCCCAAGGAAATGCTTCTAGAACAAAGCCGAACCATACAATTATAACTAATGTGGAAAGTACATACTCAATAATACCAAATTCCAAAACCTGGTGTCACAATGTAAAAATATAACTAGTACAACTTGACGTCAAATACAAAAGACATCCAAAACAGGTTGGAACTTTATCTCTAAAATAGAATAAAGACATAGTCTAATATGGAAAGATAGAAGTAGACTCAAGACACTTGAAATCAACCACTACCTTGAAAAGATCCAAATGATGCCCAAAAGTAAAAACTGTAAGCTGCATCCAAACCTGAATCTGTACCAAAAGGGTACAGTAGGAGTAGGTACGGTCCACTTGTACTCAATAGGTATCATAAGAAGATCGAGAAAAGTAGAAAATAAAACATATAAAATACACACTAAGGGCACATCACTGCAATAAAAAAATGTCCAACACCACTTGCACTAACAATTTATAACCCAAATATAACACAGCAAAACACCAAAAAGGGATAAAAACATACATTATACCACATATAAGCAAGGAAAAGCGACAACATATACGGGAACATCAAGTACAAGTAAGGAAAGATAGAATAGTGGATAGGTAACAAGTTAGACAAAATATAAGGAAAGATAGAATAGTGGATAGGTGACAAGTTAGACAAAATATACAATCACATCAAAGAATAATAAAGTACACATAATAAGAATGATGATGATGATGTTGTTGATAATGGTGATAATGTAATATGATAGGTTGTTGCATGATCTCCAAGATCATCACACAACCTCTGAGATCATCGTACAGTCTCCATATACATCAACAGAGCTAAAGATACAAGACGTAGGACCCATGGGGGTTCTTCAACCGTATACTATCCACATATATCCATAGCACCTCCCCGAAATATCCCTCAGGAAAGGTTTTATAAGATGCCACATTTTCTATCAGAAAAAGGTGTTACTAGTGTTTCTTAGTATTTTCATAGTGGTACCAATATTTCATGAATGAGTATGAGGATGTAATGCTCACAACCAACCACAACGATTATTTTTACAACCAACCACAATGAGTATCTATACAAACAACCACAAAGAGTATTTCCATAACCAACCAATATACCATCACATGAGCCAAATATCCACTAATTATTTCCAACCATCTATGAAATCCAACATGATTCATATGCTAATAGAGTATGAATACATCACAATACTCAATTGGTACCACAACATACTTTTTCATCAAACAAGATACGATTCTCATCATGGATACTAGGCTATCTATATCACATAGGACCCCACACAGTCACACATAGCATATAATATTCTAAAACCACCACATAACTTCACATATAGGCCCCCACATGGGCACACCAATTAAGATAGTTATTTTCATTATTAGTTCACACTCCCTTAACATGCTTTTGTATCAACATTAACTGCTCATCCCAGTCTGAAACAAGTTAAACCATAACCTACCTCGAACACAGAAAATCAAAATAAATGCCTTGAATACATAATCTTAGTCCTTATGAACGGACTTGAAATCAACTAAAATATAGAAATATAGAATTTAAGCATTGAAATAAACCCAAAGATACCCATATTTCCTAGTTTCTAGTCAGGGTCAAAATGGATCCCTGAAATGAATTTTTGAAAAAAAGGGTGAATTCATAGCTTTATTACAAAAACATTTTCCCCATGTTTTTAGTAGTCTACATATAAAAACCCTAGAAAGAATGAGTTAGAAAATAGGTCCAAATTAAATAAAAATCATTTTCAAGCTTTACTTGGTAAAAATCCTCGAAATCTATTTTAAAATCAATAATCAAATTTGTTTAGAAGATGAAATTGAGAAAAAACTGATAATTTTAAGGCTAGAAACTCATCCAAGTGAAAAGGGAAGAATTGGGGTTTAAATTAGAGAATTGTAATTTTTAGGCCTTAGGGACAAAATCCCTAAATTCCATACTTAATTCAAGTTTAAAACAAGAATTAGATGACATAAATTGAATAAAAAAATTAAAATAGGTGTTATGGATCTTACCGAAGCTTAGAAGTGGAAATAATAGCTCAAAATCACGAAACTCTAAGCTCCCATCTAAAAAATAGTGCAAAATATCATAAACTAGGTATTTATATACCCAAGCATTGCGATCACGGGATAGGTGTCGTGATTGCGGTACCTGGCTTGTCAAGTGTATCGTGATTACATATAAGTATAACAATTGCGACATATGCCTGCAGGCCTCACTCACGATTGTGATAAAAGCATCGCGATTGAGGATGTACCAGCCGAGTGGTACACCAGCTAGGAACTTGGTGCATTCAAAGTCTCCGCAGGCCCCTTGAGATTCATCTAGAATCTCGTGAGTGACAAAAAACTATGTTACCTTATCAAATTTAACACTGCATACTCAATTGAGATATCGGATTTTTAAAAAGACATCATTTTTACAAAGTTGACCTCCGAATCCCAAAATCACAACTTTCAGAACCAATGGTCAAAATGAGATTTAAAAGCCATAAAATCTCATCAACCATGTTACCACCCTAAAATCAACATTCCACATCTGTTGGCACTGTCAATTTTTCCATCACAAAAATTAAAAAATGTTGACTGAAGTCAACTATAAGGTCTTGAAGCCATCAAAAACCGCAATATCACATAAATGACACCAAAATACATCAAGAATTATGCCAATCATCCCCACTCTCCAAAAATACAAAAATACAACCACGGAGAGGGGTAAAATAGTCAAATAACACAAAAATACTTATTTTACATATTTTATCAAAATTTAGGTCGTTACAAATCCACCACTAAAATCTAGTCCGTCATCAAAATAAAGGCAAAAGAAATACTTGAATCAGCAAAAGATGGGGATTGCAACTATGCATATTAGACTCGACCTTCCATGTAGCCTTATCTATAGGTCGATGCCTCCACTGGACCTTAACCACAGGAATAACTCTAGAGTGCAACCATTTTATATCCCTAGGAAGTATGAAGACCATCTCTTTAACAGAAGACAACCTCTCATCTAACTGAAACGACTCCCAATGAATCATATGAGACTCATCCAGAATGTAACAGTGAATCCTAGAAATATGAAAAACTGGATGAATATATGATATAACCGAGGGCAAGCTAACTTATAAGCCTCATCACTAAATATTCAAAGAATCTCAAATGGGCTAATATTATAATACCTTAGGATTTATAACCTTCAAAAATTCTTGGGTTTTGGGCTTTCAGGACTAGGTACGACTCAAGGTTACCATTCATACCCTTGGATATGAGTTAGGGGGATGGCTTAATGGCTCACTCATATGTTGGGAAGTAGGGTTGGCTTGGTTACTATCCAAGATACGATTCACCACTATATGAGTCATATGGTGGGATAAAAGGGGTACAATACCAAGTCATATGAAGCTTATTAAGTTGGCTAGTTGAAATTGTCTAAGGTACGGATGAGGGTATTGTTTGGGGTACCAATCGCATCCTAAGGTACGGGTTAATGTGGTGTAGTCTTATTGGGACCAATATGGAGGGTCTTGGTGAGCTATAAGGTATGATTTATGGTACCACTCGTACCCTAGATACGGTTTGCATGGTTGGGTCGTACCCTCCTGGGGATAGATTTTAAACTTTTAAGTTGGGGACCTTTTGGAAATTTCCCACCCTAAAACCCTTATGTCCCCATGATATATAACCCTTGGTGGCCTCTCATAACTCACTTTAAAAGGTATAAAAACTCTTAAAATACTCTTTAAGAACTCTCTTGAATCTTCTTATATAAGGCATGTACTTATTCCCTCATTGTTTGTTCCAACTAAAGGCATGATTTAATGTGTTTTAAACATTGATTTGCGAAATCATAAATGGTGGTTTTGAAACAATGTTGAGGGTCTTGATGCATGTTGTTTGGTATTAGTTTAAACTATGTTTTTACATATCTTTTGTAATGGTTTTCACATATGGGTGCCTGTTGGTTGTGGTTTAAAAAATAGGCCGTGGTTAACCTCAATTATGATGGTTTATGCTTTGGTTTTGGTCTTGGTAAAGGTATGCCCGGAACATGTTTGACAAAATGCCTGAAAGAATATTTTCACTCTATTGTTGGACTTTTAATGGAAATTATGCATGGTATGGTTTGGTAATAGAACCTTAAATGGATTTGGATGGATTTTTATGGGTTTTCATGGTTTGAATGGTATAAATGCTTTAAATGTTTGGAATGATCTAAAATGTTTTAAAAGAGTGTGAATGGTTTGGAATGGTTGAAGAGTCAGGTTTTTGTGGTTATGGTTGGTCTAAATAAAAACCTTGCTGGGTAGATAGTAATCCCCCAAGTGAATGGAATAATGAATTGGTTTGGACATTGGTTATAGCTTAATTGAACATCTTTGTAGGGTTCAACGGAATCCCCCAAGTCCTTATAATAATTAAATCCTTGTGGGGTACAAAGGAATCCCCCAAGCTAATATGGTAATGAATTCTTATGGGGTACAAAGGACTCCCCCAACTTGATCTATGGGTACATGGCAATCCCTTGATCTCTAAAAGGTTTGGCTAAGGATAATACTTGCAAGTTATAGTCTGTATGATGATATAACTATTAATAGCCTTGGTTAATATTAAATGAAATAATGGATTGGTTAGTTAGAAATGGTATTAATTGAGCAATAAAGGAGGGGTGTGATAGCTAACCGTAAAGATGAGAGTCCAATGAATAAACATTGGAAACTCATGTTTGCTGACATGAGGGGTGGGTCATGGCAATATTATATGATACTATGAGGTACATAAGAATCCTCTAAGTACACTATACATATGTATCATGGAGGGTGAAAGGTACTTGAGAATCCCTTACTCTTATGGTATCTCCAGTTCGTGTGGCTACAGGTATCAGGGCCCATTCAGGGGGTTACACTAGACCCATATAGCCCATAGGTGGTTAAGGATAGTTAATCTACATATACCCAAGTTAATGGTTTTAAATACATACTAAACCCTGTTCTATTTCCCGAAATAGTTATATATATGCATATGGTTTGTATGCATATGATTGTTTACTTGGTTTTACAAGATGAAATTATTTTATCCTTATTCTGAGTAAATGATAGCATTCACCCTCTGACCCATCTTCGGGCGGTAGTATCCCTACACAATGTAAGAATCGGCCATTCTACTCTAACTACTTAGTGATTGGATTTGGGATGAGCTATTGGATTAATGTGGTGAGATTCCATAGTTTGGAAGGAATCTATTTTATGTCATGGATTACTTTATGTACTTTTGTCATTCATAGACTTAGTTTATGGCTAGGTCGGGGGAATATCCCAACTAGGTACTCTTTGTTTTTGTTTAGAGGCTTTGTATGGACAACTGTGGACTTAGTTATGGTATGGATGGAATATGTTATGTATATAAACATATATGGAATTATTATCTTAGTTTTGGTTTATGTTTTGGGTTTGGTTAGATTGTTTGGTTATTGATGAATTGACTTCGTTGGGTTGGCCTCGAATTTAGGCTTATCCCAAAGTCACTTCATGAATAAATTTGCTATCTTGTTATATGGTCGAAATTTACCCGACTTAGGGCATACATTGCTTGGTTAATTTGGGTACCGGGGGTGGTCTCCGATCTTAGTTGGGCTTGAGATCGCTCATTACGATAAGGCCTTTGTTTGAGTCATGTCAAATATACTTGGGACTAAGCTTGAACCTCTTCCCAAACCTCATTTCACCCATCATGGGTGAAACACGAAGGAAAACACGATCACCAACACCAAATCTCAAGGCGCAAAGTCTACGGTCTGTATAACACTTATGCCTACTCTCAGCCGCTCGAAGTCTATCCTGAATGATCTGAACTCTATCCAAAGACTCACAAAGAAAGTTCATACCTCAAGGTATAACCTAAGAAACCTTAAACCAATGAACTGGAGAGCGAAAACATTACCATACAAAGACTCAAATAGAGCCATATCGATATTGGAATGGTAGCTATTATTATACGTAGACTTTGCCAATGGTAAAAGATGCTTTAATGTAACACCCCATATTTTGCATGTACTTGTTCTAATTATATGGAACTTGGTATATCCTTCTGGTATAAGTAACAAACGAGATTTTTTTATTCCAGTATTGATGGTGTAGATGGAGTTCTAGATGTTGCCCATACATTTTAATGCGACGTGACCAAGTTAACAGCGATACATCTATTTAACTTGGAATCGTAAGTCGGTGTTTGAATCTAATGTTTAAAGGGACCAAGTATATACAAGTTTTAAGTTAGATTAAAGGGATTAAGAACTGAAAATGGAGTAATTTGTTGAGGTGATTGCTTGACATAATTAAGCTAGTAGGTGAGTCACCTACTTGAGTAACTTGAACCAAGTTAATGGATTAAGTCCATGGATCAGATTTGGGGCTATATTAGTACACTCATCTAGTCCCAAATTAAGTAAAAAAATTAAGAAAATGGAGTAAAGGCCTCATACTTAAATCTACCAAAGCCCAATTTAATTGAGCCCAACTAAAAATTAAGCAAGTAGGTGTATCACCTACTTTGAAATTTTGAGCAGCTTGAACCCTTAAGTAGGTGCATCACCTACTTGGACTAATTTGTGGCTGAAAATGGGGTCAATAAGAGAGGATCTAGAGGAATAAATATAAGACCAATATAGCTAGTCTTTTTACTCATTTTTAACATAATATCCACCCTTTTAATTTCAGCTTTCTCCCTTTTCTATCAAGGATAAGAACAGCAGCCCTAAAAATCCCTTCTACGGTTCTCGAAGAAACCCTCATCTTTGCAAGCTAAGGTTAGTGAAAATACTTACGGTTAAGCTTAATTATATCATGAAATATTAGGAAAACATGCTAAAAGTGCTTAATTATAAATACATAGCAGAATATAGAACAAGCTACCTACTCACTTTTCTTTGTATTAAGAGACTTCTCTTTTATTCTTTGGTTTAAAGTGTGAAATAAAGTTTAATCTTTTGAATAGTTAAATTTAAAAGGATAAGCTATAGAAAATTGAGGTAAGGTGACTGCTCTATTTTGTCCTTCTTATGTATGAGTTTGGGTACAAAATTAT
>NC_061112.1:41659132-41720485 GCF_002878395.1 Capsicum annuum | reverse complement strand
AAATGTGTTGGTTGGCTACTAATACTAGTTTTACCATAAATTTTACTGTAGATAAGCAATCCTAAAGTAAGGAATTTAATTAGGTTAACTTGGGATTTGTATGACCAGGTATGTAAGGCTACTGTATGTCGTATTCTTTGGCATGAAATCCAACACTTTTGGTACAAAGTAAGCTTCTAAAGCTTTCAAATAGTAAATGATACCTAATAGCAATACATGATCTCACATCTAGATAACGACCTTTCTCCCACTCCCTAATGTGTTAAAATACCTCACCACTTTCTTATTATCAAGTCTGTATTTCTTACATTCACTAGCAAGTCTTAAGAGTTCTCTTTTAAGTCAAATAAGACCCGTATGTTATTTTCAGCTCCTACACATTTCATTCGTGTACAATATGCTCCGTACCTCTTTTTCATTACATTAGATTTTTATTCATATGTCTATTATTGGTATATTATTGTTCCAAGGTACCATAATGTTATGACTACAAAAGTAACAATCTCAAAGGCTAAATAAATTAAGTAATACAAATCTGAATTAAAATGGGTGGCAGCTCAAGGGCATAAGCCTAGCATTGGCCGATCTCAATACCTTTATACAAGGGTGGAAGTTCAAGGAGAAAATCCTATCATATGATGATCCCAATCTATTTATATATATTAGCAACTCAGGGGTGTAAGCCTATCATAGGTCGATCCCAATTTGTGTGTTTACCACTGATCAGTTGGTTACTTACATTATATGTCTTACAAAGATTATGAAGTAAGAAGGGTAAAATGAAGAAAAGAATTTAATGTACTGATCCCATAATTATATATAGAGGTGGTCCACTAGAACTATTTATATACTTGTAGCTGATTTCTATTGAGCTCTTGTATCATATGTAGTTACCTTTAGCCTTACATATTTAGTACATGTTTTTGTACTGACGTCCCTCACGGGGTATATGTATTTCATGATGCAGGCATAGGTACTTCAGTTAATACACCTCCCTATTGGGAGCAAAGATATCTAGTGACTATTGGAGAGCTCCAGGTTGATTGGGGGCTTTCCGAGTCTACTTTGTATATTTTGGTATTGTACAATAGTTAAGAGTAAGGAAGGAATTTTTCTCGACCTTAAATAAGTGTTTGTGTATCTTTTAGAGGCTTTGTAGACCAATGTAAACTTAAGCATTGTAGTGTCTTGTACCTTAGATGTTGTGGCCTCAACGACCAAGTCATGCATATATAATTTTGTTCTTGTCCACATAGTTTTTCTCATCATTGCATTGTATCATACATGATAGAACCTTTGGTTTTCATATTTATATGCATGAGATGCACAAGGTCATAGGCTGGGGTTCCCGGGCCTTTACGGCTACGAGTACCTTTCCACCCTAGTAGGATTTGAGGCATAACAAAAGTGGTATCAGAGTAGGTCGTCCTAGGGAGTCTATAAGTTGTGTCTATGTAGAGTTGCTTATGGGAATGTTGTGCACCACATCTATTAACAGGAGGATTTGGGACATTTAGGGGTTGTCTTTTTTTCTTCACATCTTAGACCATGCAATAGAGCCCAAGTCATAGGTGAAGTCATATTTAACCATTGAATCTAATTTTTTCTTATCATAGTAAAGATAAGTGAGTAGATTTGGCTGCCAAAGAAGGGAGTAACAAGTCACCACCTAGACAAGCTAATCAAAGTGAGGCTCAAGCTGAGTTTATATCATAAATTTCTTCTACCCCTCCATCTCCAGAATAGCTAAGAGGAAGAGCAGCATCCTCAGAATCACCTATTAATGATACTGAGTAAGATATAAGGATTATAGTGCAATTATTCACCCGTATAGTTTCTGGACAAGGTCTAGGACAAAATATTCAAATAAAAAGTTCTAGTGGTACAGATAGGGCAGCTAGCCTACGGACGCATCATTTTCTTAAATTGGATCCTCTTACATTCACTGGATAAGATCTTAATGAAGACCCACAGGACTTTATTGATGAAATCCAAAGAGATCTAGATATCATGCATATATCGGGTAAAGAGATGGTTGAGCTAGCAATGTATAGATTTAAAGGGAGGCAATATTATGGTATGAATTTTGGAAATCCTCTACAGGTGTCGATGCACTTCAGCTAGTTAGAAAGAATTCAAAGAGGTATTTTTTGATCATTACCTTATATTTGAGATTAGATAGGCCCATGTGATTAGTTTTAAAATCTTTGTTAAGGGAATATAAGCGTGAGGGAGTATAGCCTTTGGTTTAACTCTTTTTCTAGGTATGCTCCTAATATAGTAGCAACTATGGATGATAGAGTTCATCGATATATGGATAGGCTGGATCCATATCTCATTAAAAATTGTACTATTGCTATTTTGAACAAAGACCCAGATATAGCAAGGATACGAGCTTTTGGACAAAAAATGGAGCATCAAAGGTAAATAAGAAGAACACAAGAATTGAAAAGAGGGTATACCAAGAGGACCAAATCTATGGGGCAGTTTATGGCATCCCTAGGAGAGTTTAGACCTTAGTTTTCTACTAGACCAGAAATACCATCATCTTCTTACTCTTTATCTAGTGCTCCACCATAGTTTCAAGAGTCCAAAGGCAATTAGTTTGGGCAAAAAAAAAAGAGTTGGAGTTCACGATCAGCAAGGTATCAAGATCAAGGGAGTATGAGCTAATTAAGACCTCCTCGATAGCTATGTAAACAATGTGAAAAGCTTTATTTAGGTGTATATTGATTGAGGAAACATGATTTCATTTGGTGTGGTACGTTAGGGCATATTATAAAAGAATTCCCATGAAGAGGCATGGGTGGTATAGAATAACCTACTAGATTAGCCATTCCATCATCATTATCGGTCCCTTCTTTAGGTAGGGGTGTACAACCTATAAGTCGTTGTAGAGGTGCTAAAGGAGCAACTAGCTCTAATGGAGTTTAGAATTGTACATATGCTCTAGTAGTTTGACAAAATTTAGAGGCTTCTCTAGATGTGGTTATAGGTACATTGCCCACCTTTTCACATAATGTATATGCATTAATTGATCCAGGTCTGCATTATCATATGTCACTCTATTGGTTGCTGGAAAGTTCAAAGGAGTACTAGAATTACTAGTTAATCCATTTGAAGTGTATAAGTCAGTTGGTGAATCTATTATAGCTAGGAGACTGTATCAAAACTTTATAATAACTATTTATGGTCGTGATACAATTATTGACTTTTTTGTTTTAGATATGGTAAATTTTGATGTTATAATGGGTATGGATTGGTTGGATTTTTATTATTTCCATTTTGATGTCCGACTAAGAGGGTCTATTTCTATTTCCAAGAGAGGTAGTCCTTGAATGGAAGGGTAATAATGGTGCTCCAAGAGGTAAATTTTATTTCTTATTTTAATTAAAAAAAAAAGATGATTTACGAAGGTTACATATATCATCTAGTTAGAGTAAAGGATACAAATACGGAGCCACCAACTCTTTAAACTATTCCAGTGGTAAATGAATTTCTCAATGTATTTCCTGAAGATCTTCCAGGTTTGCCTCCAGAACGAGAAGTAGAGTTTGGTATTAATGTGATTCCAGGTACTCAACCAATCTCAATTCCTCCGTATAGAATGACCTCGATAGAATTACGAGAGCAGAAAGATCAATTAAAAGACTTTCTAGAAAAAGGATTCATAAGGCTTAATATGTCCGTTTGGGGCGCACTAGTGTTACTTGAGCGAAGAAAGATGTCTCATTGAGCATGTGTATTGACTACCAGCAACTGAATAAGGTGACTATTAAGAAAAAATATCCCCTTCCGAGAATTGATGACTTATTTGATTAGTTACAAGGCACCAAATATTTCTCAAAGATTGATTTAACGTCAGGTTACGACTAAGTAAGGGTCAAAGAGAAGGATATACCCAAGACAACTTTTCGAACATGGTACAGTCATTACAAGTTTCTATTCATGTCCTTTGGGCTAACTAATGCCTCCACATCTTTTATGGATTTGATGAATAGGGTGTTCAAGCCATTATTAGATGTGTTTGTGATAGTTCTTATAGATGATATTCTGGTTTATTCAAGATAAAAAAAAAGGAGCATGCCAGTCATTTAGGACAAGTGTTACAAATTCTTCACGATCATGAGCTATATACAAAGTTTTCTAAATGTGAGTTTTGGTTAAAATCTATGGAATTCTTGTGTCATATTCTATCTAATAAAGGAATAAAGGTTGATACTCAAAAGATAGAAGCTGTGAAGAACTGGACAAGACCTACAATGCCTACAAAGATTCATAGTTTTCTAGGGTTGGCAGGTTATTATAGAAGGTTCTTTGTAGGATTTTCTTCAATTTCATCACCTTTAACAAAGCTAACACCCAAAGCGTCCAAGTTTTAATTGAATAACGCATGTGAAAGGAGTTTCCAGGATCTGGAGAATAAGTTTACTTCTACACCCATATTGGTACTTCTAAAAGGCACAAAAGGATATGCAGTGTATTGTGATGCTTTTAGAATTGGCTTAACATGTGTATTGATGTAGCATGGTAAAGTAATAGCATATGCCATTGTGGACATATGATAAAAATTATCCTACATATGATCTTGAGCTAGCAATAGTTATATTTGCTTAAAAGATATGGCGCCACTACTTTATAGGATTCATGTTGAAATATATACTGGCCATAAGATTTTATAATATATCTTTAGCCAGAAGGACCTAAATTTGAGGCAATGAAGGTGGCTTGAACTATTAAGAGACTATAATGTCGATTTCATGTATCATCCGAGGAAAGCAAATATGGTAGCTAATGCATTAAGTCATAAGGATATGGTGGGAACTTGTGGGTAATCTATGAAACGATAAGGGATGACTAAAGATCTATACCAACTAACCAATTTGGTGGTTTGCCTTATTAAAAATCCAGATGAGGGGCTTATTATGCATAATGCGGTAGAATCTTCATTAGTAGCCGAAGTGAAAGAGAAGTACTATGCAGATCCAATTCTATTATAGCTTAAGGAAAATGAACAATGTGGTATTACAAAGGCATTTAAGCTTACACAAGAGGGAGTACTTCGATGCCAAAAAAGATTGTGCGTGCCTAATGTAGATGGGCTAGAAAAGAGGATTATGACATAGGCACATCATTCAAGGTATTCTATACCTCCAGGGTCAACTAAAATGTATCATGATTTGAACGAAGTGTATTGGTAAGGTGACATGAATAAGAACATTGCATAATTTGTAGCCGAGTGTCCAAATTTTCAAAGAGTTAAAGTAGAGCACCAAAAGCCCGAGGGTTATATGCAATGTCTAGATTTTCCAATCTGGAAGTGGGACATGATCAACATAGTTTTCATCACTGGTTTGCCTCGTACATTTGAAAATTTCATTTCCATATGGGTAATAGTTGATAGTCTTGCCAAATCAGCACACTTCCTGCCAGCTAAGACCACTTACACAGTTGAAGAGTATGCAAAATTATATATCAAAGAGATAGTTCAGCTACACGGAGTACCAATCTCTGTTAGATTAGATAGGGGAGCCCAACTTGCTGCAAATTTTTGGAAGTATTTTTAGAGAAATTTGGGAACACAAGTAAATCTAAGTACAACTTTTCACCCTCAAACGGATGGACAAGCAAAACATACCATTCAAACACTTAAAGATATGCTACGAGCTTATGTATTAGAATTTAAAGGTAGTTAGGATGATCATGTACCTCTCCTCGAGTTCACCTACAACAATAGCATCATTCAAGTATCAAAATTTCACCATATGAAGCTTTTTATGGAAGAAAGTGTAGATCACCAATTGGATGGTTTGAAGTGGGTGAAACTGCCTTATTTGGGCCAGATCTTATTCATCAATCTATGAAAAAGGTTAAAGTGATCCAACAACGGCTAGAAATAGCCCAAAGTCGACACAAGTCATATATAGATATTAGAATAAAGGCGATAAAGTTTGCTATAGGTGATTGGATATTCTTAAAGGTGTCACCAATGAAATAAGTAATAAGATTTGGTAAAAAAAGGGAAACTATGTCCACATTATATAGGCCCATATAAAATTATTCGAAGGTTTGACCAAGTCATATATGAGTTAGAGCTACCCCAAGAGCTTTTAATAGTCCATCCTGCGTTCCACGTCTCAATTCTTCGAAAATACATCAGAGATCCATTTCATTTTACTTCTACTGAAGATGTACAAATTGCAGAAGATCTCACCTATGAAGAAATACCTATAGAAATTTTGGATCGACAAGTTAAGAAGTTATGGCATAAAGAAATAGCTTCTATAAAAGTACTTTGGAAAAACCAGCAAGCAGAAGAGATCACATGGGAAGCTGGAAGCGATGAAATCTAAGTACCCCCATTTGTTTGAATACGAAGAGAAAGTTCATGATGCTGAATTGGAGAAATAATAAGTAAATATAATATATATATATATATATATATATAAGTACTATGTGATAATAGGAATATTAAAATTAGGCTTGAACTTGCTTTGGTTAGATAATTATGCTAACATTCCAAGACGAATGTTCCTAAGGGCAGAGGATGTAACAACCCATATTTTGCATGTATTTGTTCTAATTATATGGAACTTAGTATAGCCTTGTGGTATAGGTAATAGATGAGATTTTTTATTGTAATGACCTGAGACTACCCCCTAGTCATTACACGGTGCTTACGATCATAAGAGACCACAAGCTAACCCATGAGTTGGTACCTGCTATGAGCACTGAATAATATAATCATGAATGCAGAAGAATAAATTAAATACCATAAGGTTTTGATAAATAAATAACTACTGAATTATGAATCTAATAAAAATACTAAAATCTGAATAGTTTGAATAGCTAATTGTAGTGCCTGAAAAGCCTCTAAACTGGATACTGTGATTTGATAGGACAGGCCCCAACTAACTCTACTAACTACTGAGATAAAGGCATGAAGTAATATAATCTATCCTTGGATGATGAGGAATCACCACTGCTACTGTACTATTGATAATCTGAGAACGTAGGTACGATCCGGGAACTGAGCGTCAGCATCTATGCTATGAGACATCATAGCACAAAAGAAAAGGTATGTGACAGTACTTTGAATGTACTGGTATGCTAAATAAGGTAGGATGATATGCATGGTCTCATGAATAGGAATGATAATAATTAACTGGACATACATGTAAAGCACAGAGTAATGAATAAAGAGCATGGGATCTGTAAATACTGAAAAAATAGGAAAATCTATAAATACTGTGGATGCATGACCAAGCATATAACATGAACTGAGTAAAATCTATAAACTGATATCCTCAGATAACTAAAATCTATATTTTTTGGTCAAACAACACTAAGACTAATTACTGAGCTGGGACTGCAACTGAGACTGTATCTGAGACTATAGGAGGTATCATCTAACCGACATTCCCCAATTTAAGCTAATTGGGGTCTAACCTATAACCCCAATTAGAAGGGTGTTAATACCGTGCTATGGGTACTAACAATTGCTTTGTGGATCCAACTTATATAATGTCCAATGGACTAAAGGTGTCTAGCCTAAACTGACGGGTGACCCCTGCGAGATAGTTAAGCCTAGTCTGACGGGTGACTACTTATATCCTACACTGGATACGTAGTTCTGGAGTATAGGGACTACTACTAACTACTCTGCCTATCTGACAAGGAAGCCACCATCCCTACACTAGCTCAGTGCTAAATCTTACTCCTAACTAAAAGACACTGAGATACTAGACTGTTCTAAGTTAAATAACTGATATCTAACTATTCTGATAATGCTCATAATATAATCTGAAGACTATTCTGTAATGTACTTCTGTAATGTACTGAGGCTATACTAAATAAAAAACTATGATTTTCAGGTATTCAATACCCCAGGACTCAAAACAACAATACTAAAAAGACACTAAAGCTTGAAGGCCAAAACATGAAGGGTCTTATTAAATAAATCACTCTTGTAGGCATTTTATCAAACACTTATACTTCATAGTTTAGTCAATTCATAGGAATAGTATAAAACTTGAAATAATAGCATGACTTCAACATTTATAACACTAAATCATGATCTAATTTGAAGAATGACAATATTAAAATATAGGGATTTGATAACAACGATAATTCCATTAAAGTATGGTATAAAATCAATATTCATGGAAGTTCATGGAGATTCACAGTAATTAAAACATATACTTGGACTCCATGGATAAACATCTAACATACCTAGGATGATGAATTTGGAAGGATTGATAGAGAGTTCTTGAGATTTGACCTTGACTCTCGGGATCTAGGGTTTCTTGTTCTTGAATGGTGGGATTTTTAATTTGAGAGAAAGTGAATAATGATGAGTATTTAGGTCAATTAGGGGTTAAATTTCATGTTTAGGGCTTAGGAAAAAGACCCAAATACCCTTAAACGAATTTAAACACAAGATGGAAACTGAAATCCCAATTTTTAGCCTTGGTACGATGTGGCACTATCACGTCAAGCACTGGAAAAGGGACAACTGGACCTAGACAAATGTCGCGATGCACCACCATCATGGTAAGCCCGTAGATGTCATTTTGGCTATCTCCGCAACGCGCCATGATCGCAGAATCCCACTAGAAATTGACAAACAAGAAATTAACCTGCTCTACGATGTGCCATAATTATGGAGTCACACTGGAAATCAAAAAATGTCAAATTTACCTATGGCGTGACGCGCTAAAGGTTAAAATGATGGGTTTTTGTGACTGAAACTTAAAATCTCCATAACTTTTTACCCAGTTATCGGATTTGGGCAAATTTTATATCATTGGAAAGCTAATTGAATTTCCTATGCAATGGTAGGCTCTAAAATGAAAAATAATAAGTGTTTCAAAAATTTCATATATAAATACTCATGTATTGGGACTTAGATTATGCTAGGGAAATACAGGATCTTACAATATCTTCCCCTTGGGCTGATTCATTCCTAAATGAAGCTGTTTAAACTGAGGGAACTGATGGACTGAGCTAACATACTGAATATGAATGTCTGATGCATGGAATGCATAACCGAACTGATTCATGAATGCACAACTGACATCAACATGATGTGCAACTGAAACTGAGCATGATAGAGAAAAGTCTTAAGAAGATTTGGTACCTTATACTGAATTTGGATTTGCAGAGAAGAAATGAGGGTGCTTGGTCCACATATCTGCGTCAGCTTCCCAAGTGGCTCCCTTAACGGACTGATTCCGCCAAAGAACTTTAACTAGTGGAACTTCTTTGTTCTTTATTCTACGAACTTGATAATCAAGAATTTCAACTGGAGCTTTCTCAAAGGAAAGACTATTTTAAATATCTACACTTTCTGTGGGAAAAACTACAGTTGGATCACCAATACATTTTTTCAATGATGAGATATGGAACACTGGGTGTACTGAGGCTAAATCTGAAAGCAACTCTAGCTCGTAAGCTAACTCTCCGAAATAACTGAGGATTCTGAAGGGACTGACATATCAGGGATTGAGTTTTCCTTTCTTATCAAATCTCCTTACTTCCTTTATGGGAAAGATTTCTAAGAACACAAGATCATCGACCTCAAACTCGAGATCCTTTCTCCTCACATCTTCATATGATTTATGTTGGCTCTGGTCAGCCCTAAGCCTTTCTCTGATCAACTGAACCTTCTCTAACGCATCAAATACCAAGTCAGGCTTTACTACTGTGGCCTCACCTACTTCAAACTAAACAATTGGAGATCTACATATCCTACCATAGAGAGCCTCAAATGAAGCCATATGGATACTGGAATGATATTTTTTATTGTATGTGAATTCAATCAAAGGCAAATGGTTATCCTAACTGCCCTTGAATTCAACAACGCATGCTCTTAGCATATCCTTAAGAGTCTGAATGGTCTGTTCTGGTTTACCATCTTTTTGAGGGTGGAAGGCTATACTGAGGTGGACTTATGTACCAAGACCCTTCTGGAATGATTTCCAAAAGTAAGAGGTAAACAGAGTACCTCTATCTGAGATGATAGATAAGGTAACACCATGCAACCTAACCAACTCTCTGAGATAAAGATTGGCATAGTCCTCAGCTGAGTAAGAGGTATGGACTGGCAAGAAATGAGCTGATTTAGTCATCTTGTCTATGATAACCCAAATAGAGTCATTTTGATGATGGGTACGAGGCAAACCTATCACAAAGTCCATGTTCACCTTCTCCCATGTTACCTGTCATAAACTCTATGTTCACTTCCTCCCATTTCCATAAGGGAAAACTGAACTCTTGCATGGACCCATTAGGTTTCTGGTGCTTAATCTTAATTTGTTGGCATGTAGAGAACTTAGCTACAAACTCTGTAATATCTCTCTTCATCCCACTCCATCAACAGATCTCCCTCAAATTGCGGTACATCTTAGTGGCCCCCCTGGGGGAATAGAGTAACGCGCACCATGCACTTCTACAAGAATTCGTTACCTCAACTCATCTACACCAAGCACACACAATCTACCCTGACAACGCTAATTCTAATTAAGAAAAGTTCTAATCAATGTGATACTAGGAAAAGTTTATCTCCTAATTAAGAAAAGTTTATATTGTCATTTGCATTAGATCAGTAATGATTGTAGCAGACTCCTAAAGAATCTTTGGTCTAGAAGCACATAACTATGAGAACATCATATCAATAAATATTTTGGGTTGAATAGGTATTGTTAATTTCTTCCAATTAAGCCTCGGTGATGAGCAGCCTTATTCCAGCAATGTATGTCTAATACACAGTGTAAGGAATTTTACTCTAGTACTATAAAACTACTAAAACTACTAAGTAAAATATATTATACCCTACAAGTTGCAACAGCAGTACTGTTATGCTTGTTATATTCTAGGGATTTTCTATTGAACATATACCAGCATAGTTAGTATAGCAAAACAAGAAGAATCACAGAAATATAGTAATCATAATAACATTGTTTGAAGAAATTTAGTTTGTAAAATAAAAGGAATATAAAAAGACCATGATATTAAAGATAATCCCTTTTCAGGAATAGCAATTGAACTTGGTCTATACAGCAAAAGAAAGATTAAACAATAAAGATATTATAGCTAATCTATTTTTCTGAGTAATAGCCATTGTCACTACAATTGTACAGAATGTAAATATAAATGCTTTAAAGAATTTTCTACGTCAAATCCACTAGCATAGATGAAAAATTCAGCTGGGTTTAGAAAAGCACCATGACAAACACAAACTATCTTCAAATGTTGTCCTATCTTATATCCATATAAAAATCTTTCAATCCTCTTTCCATTTGGTATGCCACCTCTTGTGGAAATAAAAGGCAATTTGAGTATGAGGTTCCTGAGAATCTCTATAGTTTCTTCACAACTTTTTTGTGACAAGATTGATCTTTTCTCCAATGACCAGCCATTGACTAGAGGTCTTACATCAGTAATTGACTAAAGGTCTTACATCAATACTACCAGCTGGCCCTACAATGAAAAGAAGTGTAAGGTATATATTATTGGGTAAATATAAGTATAAATAACTAAAAATAGACTGCAATGATTCAGTACTTAAGGTAGATTCTTCTAGATATTTGAGATCTTAGGTAGAGAGAGGTAATATTTTAGTAGGTAATTTAACACTCTAGGTCGAGCAACAGATGAAATTGTCGTTACATACTGGTTGAGATGCAATATGATACAAACCAATATCACACCTTCAGGATAGTACTTGTTCATGTTCTGCTAGGCTTCAGCCACCATTCTTTCAAGACCAAAATCACACCTTAATTAAGTAATAATAATTCTCTTTCCAATTCTTAAATAAACTATCAAGTATTAGATTATATTCACTAATAAATGTAATCAAAACGTGAACATCCACAATTCTATTTAATTGATGTAAAATTGAAAGATTTATACAAAGAGATTATACATGATGAATACTGAGTGTATTGTTTGAGAAAGCTACTGGCTACCTACTCAAACTGAAATTTCACCATTTTATATGAATTAAAGTAGAATAACATATATTCAGTACCTTGTGATTTGATAACTTTGATTATTTTCTCGTTTCTAATTTTCCAGATTTCATAAAGATTAGACCAAACATCGGTATGCTATGTTACTAGTATAAAGAACACTTTCAAGTAGCTAGCCTATACCTGTACCTAGGGAAATGTTAACTACACCAAAATAGTAAAAGAGCGATTTTACTTGTCAACTAGGCATTAGGTTGAAAACATGTTTCGTGGAATTGAAAGAATTTTCTATTCAATGTTGATGATTTTACATAAACAATTAGAGGGAAAATTGTGATTAGTACATACTTTTAATGCAAATTCAACTTGTCTTGTTATTTCTGAAGATTTTTCAAAAAGATGAGATTTAAAAAATTCCAACACTTGAAAGGTCTCTTAAAAAATAAAAATCATCACAGAAATTAACTAAAAATAAATAATTAAATTAATAAAATAGTGGTGGATAAAAAAAAAGTAATTTTTGATACCTTGAAAAAGTTGTTGTATTTGAAACTCAGTAACTCCTGAAGAATCACCCTCTAGTAATCATCCTACAAACAACAAACATATTCTACAAGCTCCACAATGACTATAACAATGTGCATTGTCATCGTCAGTTGGTTTCTTAACAACATTAATCTTCTTCATTCTATCCCATTTATTATTATAATCTGCATCCATATACTTTAGGGAGGTAGCTCCACCCTAACTATAACATATATTAAAATCATCAGGTTCCTTAACTACTTCAATCTTCTTCGTCTTCTCCCATTTATTATTATCATCCGCATCCACATACTTTAGGGATTGAATTTCTTCCCTTTTCCTACATTAATCTTCATCTTTCATAGGCAAAGAAAATGTCTTAATAATCAAAAATTGAATTCCTCCCTTTTCCTCATTTCTCTTCATCTTTCATAGGCAAAGAAGATGTCTTAATGATCGAAAATTAAATTTCAATTATTTCCTGTCACTAGGGTACACAAAATGAGTTACTGAAGAAGAAGAAAAAGAAGGGTTCAATATTTTTGGATTAACTCCAAATCTACCATTCAACGAAAGCCCTAAACATAGGTCTACATCATCTTTCCCTACCTCAAAATTTTCATGAAATTCATAGTAATTTCTTTTTCGACTTGTCCCCTCATAAGAGTCTCTCAAAATAAATTCTTTTCCTCTATTTCCTTCATCTATCACCATATCAAAAATAGTCTTAAAAAATCAAGAAAGTTGCTAAATTTCAAAGAAAAATTCTTGAATCAAGAAATTATATTTCTAAAAGAAAAGACAATGGAAGAACTCCACTTAAAAAATATTTTCATAGAAATTTAAGAAAAAATGAATGCAGAAGAATGACTCATGGGAGATGAATATAAAGAAAAAACAGAAGAGGTGGGGAAATAGGAAAAATGTGAAGAGGTACTTAAAACTGTGGGTTTAATGAAATGACAAAAAAGTCCAAAAAAGGTGAAACATAATATATGAGAAAGTGACATGTGTTATGGCTATTAAGTACAAAAGACCTGTGTGGTCTGTGGTGTACTTTGAAAATTGATTCCAAAAACATACGTTACCCAAAATATTTAGAAGTTACCGACCAAAAGGGACACATGCTAGTTATTTCTTGAAAAAACGACTGATCCTACCACATAACCCCTACCTCATACCATTGTATTCCATACTACTCTACTAGTAGTACACAACTACTCTATTTCATACCAGCACCTTTTAATTTTTAGTTTAAAAATTAAATTTGTTTCCACTTTTGAAAAAGGAAAAGATCAAATACTATTTTTTCTATTTTTAAGAGTATTAGTTAATTTTACTCTCCATTATATTATTTGGTTATTTTTACTTTCATTCTTATTAAATTTAACTACAATTGATCACAATGATTTGCGGTTAATGATTTAGAGTTAATGGATTTTAGGGTTTGTGAGTTATTTTATTGTGTTGGAATTTAATTACTCTCTAAATTTTAAAAAAATGTGTTAAAACACTTGATTAGTTATTTTGTTCATGAGTAAAGAATTGGTGTTAATTGATTTAGAATTTTCTAACTTAATTTTTTGAGTTATGATTTTGATTTCTTGCTAAAATCTATTAAATATGTGTTACATTATATGTGTTATAGTAAAATTTTCATAGAGAAACTAATATTAAAGACAAGAAAATATGAATTAGTAGCTTGTTGAAAAATTTATGGCGTTTGATCCACGAGCTCTCTTTGATTTCTTGTTAGAATTCTGGTATCTTTTCTGATTTATGAAGACCCCTATTAAAGCTTGTAGGATGGATGAGTTGTGATGAGGACAAACTTCTTTCGGCAAATAAATTTAAGTGACAAGGCGATATTTGATTTGTCGAAACATATCACTTGTACACATTACGTAGTTTCACTATCTTTTCATCTGTCTAAGCATGTTGTGTCATTTTGATATGTAGCATTATTTTATTTGCTTACTTGACTTACCATGTCATGTCATTTCACACGTGGAGCCAAACTAAGCTTTAAGAATATGATAATATTTTGGACTTACTAATCTAACTCATCTGTAGCTCAAATCACTAAATTAGTCCAACAAAAGTGGACTATTAATTACACAGATATTTATTGAACTTAAATAATCTATTCATTTATTATTACTCCATAATATTTATTTGAATTAATATATTTTAAATTTGGTATAATCCAAATTTTGTATGTATATAAATCTAATAAAATCTTATCATGTAGAATATGTTATTAGTTGTACATTATGTTTAGTTGATACATTTATGGTTGTATATGCCGCTAATTTGACAATTGTATTATAATTTTTTATTTCTAATAAATTTATGAAGGGAGATTTAAATATTAAAGTTCCGTATAATTGATTTAGGGATCAAATATGGATTGATTGCTCTGCGTTATTGTAATACTTTAGTAAAAAAAAATGGCACATGTAGATACTTCATATGTAATTCTCCTCTTTCAAATATCAATTTTAGTCAATATGTCACAGATTGTATCTTTGTTTACTCCCTCAAAATACACTTGACTTTTATTCAAATTTGCCTAAAGTCCTGAAGCTTTAGAGAATTTAGTAAACTTAGCATTTAGCAATTGAATAGAGTTGATGTCACTACTAAAAAACATGAACAGATCATTTGCAAAGCAACGATGAGCTATATTATGCTTTTTACATAGATGATAATTAAAATCAGGTTCATATCTGAAAGTGTTGAAACACCCATTTAGGTATTTATAATGACCTGAATTTGTGAAAATCTATTTTTATGTCTTTCAAACATTTTGCCCTTCCTCAAAGTTGTTACATGTTGATTTAGGGGTTTAGAGATGTTAGTGAAATTATAGTAAACTTACAACTGAAAATACAGAAAATACAAATAAAGAAAATAAATATTATCTTCTTCTTGGATGAGGCACGGATATTTCGCCCTCTTTAAGAAGATTCAACCCCACTACAACAAATATTTTCATCGATCCAGCAGCAATCTTCTTGACTAGTCCCCTCCGGAATACAACAGTCTTCTCACAAAGTACAACTTAACAAACTTTGGACAAGAGTTGAGTTCAAAGCTCCACAAAAAGAACAACTCCGTTCAACTAATAAATTCTTTTTTGTACTAACTTTTGTGAACTCTATATTTTTATGTACATAAAAAAATGCAAGACCAACTCTATTAAAGAAGAGGAAATCTTTCATGTAATGAATAAGAATGAATCAGGGGTAGCAAAAAGGGAAGATCAATGACCCTTAGGTTACAAAAGTTACAAGTCATAAAGGTAGAAAGTGAATGAATAAAGAGTGGATAGTTTCATGAATCTCAAGGAAAATGGTGTCCAAATTCAGCCATCATCATCCAAGAGTCAAATGTTACATAATGTCATCACATCCAACTAATTACATGCGACTTGTAAAAAAAAAATCAAAAGGAGTTATGTGCCTCTTAAACGATTATGGGAGTAATTCTCAAAAACTATAACCTCCAAACAGTAAAGTGCTTGTAAAGTACAAACAATTACATTCCATAACTAGGTCACTTTAATGCCTAAAAAAAAACTCCACCGATGTCAAAAAAAATTAGACAATAATGTGAGACACTAATATAGTATACAAAACATTGAAATGATCACTAATGACTAGCAATCCCCCACTCATTTTAGTATTAATAAAAGAGTCCACTAGTTGAAGGAAAACTACCATGTATAATGAAGATGTGCTCTGCATTGAACCTTCACTTAGTAAAACAGTAAATTTTACTTCCGAATCGTAGTTGCCTCAGACTTGAACTGTGACTTCTTAAGGAATATAAAGTTATTGGTTACACATAATAGTCAAGGTGCTGACATGAGCTTTATAGTTAACACATCACAACATTGTGCTATCCCTATTTTCATGAGTATCTTTGAGAATGAGCCTAATTCTCATAGGAAGCGGCCTACCTCCACACTCACATAGGTGAAATTCGTCGAACGTGCTCCTGTAATTTTTAGTACCCCACTCATATGAACTATAGATTTTCATTAAGATTTTTTAAACTCAACCTCACAAATCATTACAGAAAAATACACTCATATCATAGGGAAGGATAAAATAAAATAGTATATTTTTCACAAGTCATCATGTAATTTATTTTTCCCATTGAACCTGATTATAGCATCTCTAGTCCCCAGGTTAGGTTCCTCACATATAACTCAAGAATTTATTGTCTTCAATCCTATCTCCATCGATGTGCTCTAGATCTTTTCTCTTGCTAAGGCCTTAGTCAATGGATCTACAAGATTTGAAAAAATAACTATTAATGATACCATTGATCAAATATGATCTCACATTACTGTGTTTTCTTCTTATTGGACTGGATTTACCATTGTATTAATGGTTTTAAGCTCTATCTATTACAGTGGTGCTATCACAATGAATTAGAATTGGAGGAATTGGTTTTTCAAAATAAGGTATTTGAAATAACAAATATCTCAACCAATTCACTTCCTCACTAGCTGAAACTAAAGCAATTAGTTCTGCTTCCATGGTAGAGTTAGCAATAATAGTTTGCTTTTTAGATTTTCAACAAATAGCACCATCACCCAAAGTAAAAATATAACCAGTAGTAAATAAGTAATCACCTGATAAAGTGTTTCAATCGGCATTACAAAATCCTTCAAGTACAACACGATATTTTTTATAGCACAAACCACAAGTTTTCGTTTCAATTAAATATCTCATCACTCTTGTTATAGCATGACAATGTTCGCTTGCTAGTAAACTAGCAAAGTACTGCTACTGCATATGTAATATCAATCTTAGTGCAATCAGTCACATATCTTAAATTTTCAATTATGTTAGCATATTTCTTCTATATTATCACATCATGTTCACTTTCAACAGGAAACAAGTGAACACTAGAATCAAATAAAGTTACAACATGCTTGCAGTTAAGGAAATTATATTTTTTTAAAATTTTCTCAACATAATGTGACTAGCAAGGAAAATTCCATCATATGTTCGAGTAATTTTTTTGTCTAGAATAAAATTCCCCTCACCAAGATCTTTCATATCAAAATGAATTCTAAGAATGTGTTTAGTCTCTCCAATAACATTCATGCTAGAGTCAAAGATCAACAAATCATCAACATATAGGCAAATAATAACATGTGAACTATTTCAAGACTTATGATATATGCACTTATCACACTCATTTATTTTAAAGTCATTACCAACCATGCAAGAATCAAACTTTTCATATCATTTCTTTGGTGTCTATTTTTAGCCATACAGGGATTTAGTAAGTTTACATAATTTATTTTCTTGATCAGCCTCAACAAAATACTCAGATTATTTCATGTAAATCTCCTCATTTAGATCTTCATTTAAAAAAAGAAGTTTTTACATCCAATTGATGAATTTATAATTCAAATATTACAGTAATAGTAATTAAAAGTCTAATAGATGTAATTCTAGTTACCGGAGAAAAAGTATCAAAAAGTTCTAGGCCTTATAGTTGCTTAAAACCTTTAGCAACTAGCCTAGCCTTGTATTTATTAATAGAACCATTCAGTTTTAACTTTTTACGTAATATCCATTTACATTCAATTATTCTATAACCCAGCGGTAAATCAACTAGCTTTCAAGTTTTATTAGAAATTAGTGATTCCATTTCATCATTTACAACCTGCTCCAAAAAATAGCATCATGTGAAGACAAAGCTTCTTTTAAAGTGAGATCATATCCAATATTAAAAAAATAATAATTAGGACCAAAATCTTTTTCTACTAACTCTTTTAGTTCTTCTTAACTCAAAATCATCATTTTCTTTATTTCTCAAAATAAAAGTAGAAGAACTATGTAATGATAAAATATTTTCTTGAATCCTTTGACCCCCACTATTTTTAGAATCAAAAGAAAATTTATTTTTATGAGAAATAGCATCACTAAATTCTATAATAATACTATCTATCTTCAAGATTTAAAAAACTGGACGTTATACTATTTGAAGCATAACCAAGAAAAGCACAAGTAGTGACTTTTTTTACCCAACTTCAAGATTTTTGGATCCATTAACCTTACATAGGTCAAGCAACCCCAAAATCTTAGATATTCTAATTTTAGATTATAACCTTTCCACATCTCAAAAGGAGTTAATTTAGTCTTTTTATGAGGCATGCGATTCAACACATAACCAGTTGTCAAAAGTGCTTCACCCTAAAAATTTAGAAGTGCACTTGGATCAATTAGCAGGGCAGTAGTCAACTCAACTAAATTTTTGTTCTTTCTTTCCACTACACTATCAGATATAGAAGAATTAGGAGAAGTAGTTTCATGAATTATACTCAATCATCTAACAAAAGAATTAAACTTACTTGACTCATTTTCACGACCTCTATCATATCTAATTCTTTTATTTTCCTTTCAAACTGATTTTCAACTTCATGGAGAAAATTTTTAAAATTCTTAAAAACATCAATTAACATGATTTGATAAAGGAGTATTTTCCATTAGATATTTGGGTTTACCACTATCCCCAAGGAAATGGACTAAATTGGAGTGTAATCAACTATGCCAGAAGATGACAGATAAAATTAGATTGGTCTCGAATAGACACTTGTCTTACACCGAAAAGTTAGAGGTTGTGATTTCCATACTTTCTCCATACATAACTTTTGGGGTGCTACTTTTATACTGCCACAGAGTGAGGTTAAGGAGGTTGATAGAAGATATAGGGAATACTTATAGAGGAGTACTAAGAATAATAGGAAAATTGCATTGGCAGCATGGGACGCTGTCTGCAGACCAAAGAACCAGGATAGTTTAAGCATTAAAAGTTGTAAACTCTAGAATATTTCTTCTATTAGGAAACATATTTGGGTACTTATGGAGAAGAAAGACATCCAATGGTTAAAGTGGGTACACGAGATATATATGCACCAAAATTAAGATTTTTGGACTAATACACCACCAACTGACTGCAGCTGGTATTTAAAGATGTTACATAACAAAAAGAAAAAATAAGAGATTGGTATAATAATGATCACTTGTAATGCCCTGATATTACACCCTAGGCATCACACGATGCTTAAAGTGTCGAGGGACCACAAGCTAACTCACGAGCTGGTATCTGCTATAAGCACTGAATAACAATATAATAAATATAGAAGAACAATTGATTAGCCATAAGGTTTTATCAACTGAATCAGTATTGAAACATCAATTTGAAGAAAATAACTATTTGAATTTGATAAAATACTGATAAACTAAATAACTAACTATCATGTCTGAAAGCCTCTAAACTTAACTAAATATGGGTTCATAGGACAGGCCCCAACTAATTCCGACTAACTACTAAACTAAAAGCATGAAACAAAATAATCTGTCCTCAAAATATAAGGACTCACCACTGCTACTACTGTGAGCCTGAGAAGTCTAAGTGCGATCCAAAAATTGGGCATCCAAACCTATGATATGATACATCATAGCACAAAAGAAAAATATGTGATCAGTACTTTGAATATACTGGTATACTAAATGAGGTAGGCTAATATGCATGGTTTCATGAACATGTTAATAATCATCTAAATATGTACGTATAACATAAGGTATTGAATGGAATGCATGAAATCTAGAATTACTAGGAATATGTAAAATCTGTAAATACTGAGGATGTATGACCAAACATGTAATATGAACTGAATAAAATCTATAAACTGAAATACTGAAATAATTGATATCTATAACCTTTGCTCAAACAACACTAAGACTGAGTGTCTGAACTAATTATTGGACTGGAACTGTAGCTAAGACTGTGGGAGGTATCATCTAACTGACATGCCCTGATCTGAGCTAATCGGGGTCCAACCTATAACCCTATTTGGAAAGGTTTTAGTAAATGACATGGTTACTAACACTGGCTATATGGATCCACTAAACTAGTTTACTGTATGGTCCCGAAGGACTAAGGGTGTCAAGCCTAATTTGACAGGTGACCCCTGCAAGATAGTCAAGCCTAAATTGATGGGTAACTTCTAATATCCTACACTAGCTACGTAGTTGTGGAGTATAGGGATTGCTACTAATGACTCTGCCTATCTGATGGGGAAGCCGTCATCCCAACACTCGCTCAGTGCTAAGTCCTACTCCCAACTGAATGACACTAGATGCTAAACTGTTCTGAGTTTAACTGACTGATCTAGTAATGCTCATAATATATTTTGAAGTTATCCTGAAGATACTGAGATAAGACTAAGTAAACAGCTATGGTTTTTTGGGTATTTAATACCCCCTGGACTCAAAAACAAAAATTTTTAACATGATACTTAAGCTTAAAGGACAAAACATGCAAGCCTCTATCAAATCTTCACTCTTGTAGGCATTTTATGAAACACTAGCAGTTCATAGTTTATTCAAATCATGGGAATGTTATTAGACTTGTAGTAATAGCATGAATTCAACATGAATAGCACTAAATCATGATTTAATCCAATGAATGACAATATTAAAACGTGAAGAATTGAATAACAGCAATAATTTCATTTATACATGGTGTAAAATCATAGTTCATGGAGATTCATGGGTGAAATCATAATCTAAAATCAAAATAACTTGAAAGGATCATAATTTTTGCAATTTAAACCGAATACTTGGACTCCATGGGTGGAAGGAACCCATGGATGAACATCTAACATACCTGGGTTAATGAATTTAAGAGGAGTGATGGCGAGATTTCTTGAGATTTGATCTTGTATTTAAGAGCTAGGGTTTTAATGGAGAGAAATTTGATGAACAGTGAGCATATTTTGCTTAATTTCAAGATTAATCTTCTGTTTACACGATTTGGGGGCTTGATAAAAGATAATATTGCCCTTGGGATTTGAAATCCCACAACTAGAAAGCCAATTAAGGCCTCACCATGATTCGGTGAGTAGGTCATCGAGATACCCACCGCGATACGGTGGAATCACGGTGACTCTCTAGATCATGATAATTGCTATTTTGGGGTTCACTGTGATGCGGTGCAACCACGGTGACCCTCTGGAAATTGACAAATGCATAAATGGTCTTCATCGCGATACTCATCGTGAGGCGGGCTAATCGCGATGAGCTATTATTTTACCAATTCGAATGCGGTCCAATCCCCATTTAAAAATCCCAAAACAAGTTATTTTCCAGCTTCTAAGTATTACAAATATGTACTAAGGGTTGGACTGAGCTAGAAATGTTTGGGGTATTATAATATCTCCCCCTTGGAAACATTCATCCCCGAATGAGACTAATCAAGCTGAGATGCTGAAAACTGAGGCTATATCTGGCATGCACAACTGAAAGCATGACTAAACTAATATAAATACAAGAACTATCGAATGAATGGCTATATAAAGCTGAAACTTGGAGTGAAAAGAGATGATTTGAGGAAACTAGTTACCTTGAACTGAATCTGCAGTGAAAAAATGAGAGTACTTGGTCTGCATATCTGCTTCTACTTCCTAAGTTGCTCCCTCAACGGATTGATTCCGCCAAAGAAATTTGACCAAGGGAACTTCTTTGTTCCTTAGTCTATGAACTTGACAATCAAGAATTTCGACTGGAACTTTCTCATAGGAAAGGTTGTTCCGTACATCCATATTTTCTAAAGGGACAACTATCGCTGGGTCACCAATACACATTTTCAACAATGAAACATGGAACACTGGTGCGCTGAAGCTAGATCTGAAGGCAATTCAAGCTCATTTGCTACCTTTCTAAAATGGCTAAGAATTCTTATAGGACAGACATATCGGGGACTAAGTCTCCCTTTCTTGTTGAACCTCTTCACTCCCTTCATAGGAGAGATTTTCAAGTATACAAAATCACCAACCTCAAACTCGAGATCCTTTCTCCTCACATATGTATATGATTTGTGTCAGCTCTGGGCTGCCCTAAGCCTTTCTCTAATCAAATAAACTTTCTCTAACGCATCAAACACCAAGTCAGGCCCTACTACTACAGCCTCACCCACTTCAAACCAACCAATCTAAGATCTACATCTCCTACCATAAAGAGCCTCAAACGGAGCCATCTAAATACTGGAATGATAGCTGTTATTATATCTAAATTCAATCAAGGGCAAGTATTCATCCTAACTACCTTTAAAATCAACAACGCAGGTTCTTAACAAGTCTTTCAGAACCTAAATGGTCCATTTTGCTTGACCATCTGTCTGAGGGTGGAAGTTGTACTGAGGTTGACTTGGGTACTGAGGCCCTTTTGGAAGGCCTTTCAGAAGTGAGAGGTAAACTGGGTACCTCTTTCTGAGATGATAGATAAGGAAACACCGTGTAAACTAAACAACTCTCTGAGATAGAGATTGGTATAGTTATTGGTTGATATGAGGTATGGACTGGCAAGAAATGAGATAATTTGGTCATCCTTTCTACGATAACCCAAATAGAATTATGTTGATGATGGGTACGAGGCAAACCTGCCATAAAGTCCATGTTTACTTCCTCACACTTCCAAGTGGGAATACTGAACTCATTCATGGACCCACTAGGTTTCTAGTGCTCAATCTTAACCTGATGACAAGTAGAGCACTTAGCTACAAACTTTGCAATGTCCCTCTTCATCTCAGTCCACCAATATATTTCCCACAAATCATGGTACATCTTAGTGGACCCTATATGAATCAAGTAATGCACACCATGCACTTCTACAAGAATTCATTGCCTCAAATCATCTACACCAGGGGCAAAAATAGTCGACCCTGACAACGCAGCACACCATATTTCCCTGGGAGAAAACCTCCACTTTCTGATCTCTGACTGATTCTTTCAACTTAACTAGACTTGGATCTCTATCCTACTTTTCCTTCATCTTGGAAACTGGAGATGACTCTGAGCTACTCTTCACCCATACACTACCTTCTACTGAATCGAGTAAATAGATATCTAGTCGGGTAAGTTGATGGACTTCCTGAGATAAATTCTTCTTACCATCCTCAACATGAGCTACACTACACATAGACATTCTACTGAGAGCATCAACCACTACATTGGCCTTGCCTGGATTATACAGAACACTCATGTCATAGTTTTTTAATAACTCTAACCATATTTTCTGATGCAAATTCAAATCTTTCTGAGAGAACACATACTGAAGGCTTTTGTGATCTGTGAACACATCTACATGTACCCCATACAATTAATGCCCCAAATCTTTAAGGTGAATACTACCGCTGCTAGCTCAAGATCATGAATCAGATAATTCTTCTCATGAGGCTTAAGTTATTTGGAGGCATAGGCTATGACCTTACCTCTTTGTATGAGGACACAACTCAAACCTACTCTTGATGCATCACAGTACACCATAAAACCATCTGAACCAACTGGTAGAGTAAGAACTGGGGCTTAGGTGAGTTGAGTCTTCAACTCCTGAAAAATCTTCTCGCATGAATCTGACCACTGAAAATTGACTTTATTCTGAGTCAATCTAAACATGGGGGATACAAGAGAAGAAAACCCTTCAACAAACTAACAGTAATAGCCAGCTAAATCCAAGAAAATCCTGATAACTGATGGAGAGATGGGTCTAGGCTAGTTCTCACTACTTTGATCTTTTGAGGATCAACTCTAATGCCATCACCAGAAATAATATGGCCAATGAAAGATATTAATCTTAGCTAAAATTCACACTTACTGAATTTAGCGAACAACTAATGGGCTCTAAAAGTTTACAATACTATTCTGAGATGGTTTGCATGCTCATTTTCGCTATGGGAGTAAACAAGAATGTCATCAATAAAGACTATGATGAACATGTCCAAGTACTACTTGAACACTCGGTTCATCAAGTCCATGAAGGCTGCTGGGGCATTTGTAAGACCGAAGGACATGACTAGAAATTTAAAGTGACCATATCAGGTTTGGAAAACTATTTTTGGAATATCACATTCTCTGACTCTAAGATGATGATAGCCTGATCTGAGGTCTATCTTGGAAAAGTAACTGGTACCCTGAAGTTGGTAAAAAAAATCATCGATTCTAGGAAGTGCATATTTATTCTTGATTGTGACCTTGTTCAACTAATAGTAGTCCATGCCCATTCTGAGAGAACCATCTTTATTATGCATAAATAGAACAGGTGCGCCCCACAAGGAGATGTTGGGTCTGATAAATACCTTATCTAAGAGATCCTTCAATAGTTCTTTGAGTTCGGCTAGAGCCATTCTGTATGGCGAAATAGATATAGGCTGAGTATTTAGGAGAAGGTTTATTCGAAAGTGGATTTCCCTTTCAGAATAAACCCTCGGAAGATCTTCAGGAAATACATTTGAGAATTCAATTACTACTAAGACTGACTCAAGAGTAGAAGTTTCTGAGTTAGAGTCTTTGACTCCTATAAGATGGTAGAAACACCCCTTGGAATCATTTTTCTGGCTCTAAGGTATGAAATCAACTGACCCTTAAGAGTTACAGTACTACCCCTCCATTCAAGAACAGGTTTATTTGGGAACTGAAAATGAACTGTTCTATTTCTATAATCAACTGAGGTATAGCATGAGTGGATCCAATTTATTTCGAGAATGACATCAAAATCCATTATCTCTAACTCCACGAGATCAACTAAGGTAACTTTTGAGCTATTATGACCGAACAGTTCCTGTATACCTGTCTGTCTACAATGGAAATACCTACTGAAGTAGATACTGAAAAGGGCTCTGCTAGAGTTTTGAGACTGACTCCAAAATTAACAACTATATATGGAGTTACAAAAGAAAGAGAAGCTCTAGGGTCTAGTAAAGAATAAACATATAAGTGAAAGACCTGTGACGTACCAGTAACTACGTCAGGAGAACTTTCCTGATCTTGGGGAGACTGAAGATTATATAATCTGTTCAGACGCTGACCATTGGTAGCACTGAAAATGGCACCCTGCTGAGTTGGGCGACCAGATGGAACTGATGACTGATGGGACTTAACCTATTGGCGCATATCCCTATCTTTCTTAGAAACTACTCGACACTCCTAAATTTGATAGCCTATCTTGCTGTACCCAAAGCCACATCACTACCCGCTCTACGCTCACCTTGATAGTGTCTACCACATTTCTGACATAGAGGATTCATACGAGAATTGCTAACACTGACCTGGGATATAGAGCCTGGTGCCCTATACTTATTGTTGTTTTTTATTTTGGGTACTGGGGCACTGGCTGAAGAAGGTACTTGGGCTAAAGAACTCTAATGAAATTGAGGACGGTTACCACCTTCTGAATTTGGCTGATAGAAATTAAAACTACCCATCCTAGCTCTCTTGTTTCCTCTATCTCTCTTCTTAATCTTTTTCTCCTCTATCTGTTGAGCATAGACCATCAGCCTAGACAAATCCATCTCACTAATTAGCATTGCGGTCCTACACTCTTTGACCATACTATCAGACATGCCAAACACAAACTTACTCATCTTGGACCTACTGTCAGCTACCACATGAGGAGTATATCAAGTTAACTGAGTGAACTTGAGAGAATACTCCCTCACACTTATGCTTCCTTGCCTCAAATTAATAAATTCTAATACTTTGGCCTCCCTCAACTCTAATGGAAGAATTTTTCCAAGAAAGTCTTGGCAAACTCTTCCCATTCTATAGGCCCTTTATAAATACCTCTGTCAACTTTTCACTACTTAAACCAAGTATGGGATACATCCTACAATTGATATGTAGACAACTCAGCACTCTGACTAGACATCACCCTCATAGCATTCATGACCTTCTAAACTATTTCTAAGAATTCCTGTGGATCCTCTTCAGACTTGGATCCCATAAAAGAAGGAGGATTCATCTAGGTGAAATCCCAAATTCTAGTTACAATAGTATTGGCCATTGGGTTGGCTGGAACAGTGGCTGGCCGATTATTCTGTGCTACTACGGAGTCTGCTAGAGTAGTGAACGCAGCCCTGAATTATGAGTGAGAGACATGCTCATCTAGAGGATCTTCCTGGATGGGCTGAGAGGCTGGTTGAGTTCATATTCTTCTTATGTTCTTCTTGGGAGGCATGTTCTATAAACAAAAGAAAGAAACGGATTAGAGAGAGAGTTTAACTTGAGCTCATGCTCAATCACATGACATGAATACTTTGAATCCATATGGGTAATAGTTGATAGGCTTACCAAATGAAACACACTTCCTGTCGGCTAAGACCACTTATACAGTTGAAGAGTATGCAAAATTATATATCAAAGCAATAGTTCGCTACACGGAGTAACAATCTCTATTAGATCAGATAGGGGAGCTCAACTTGCTGCAAATTTTTGGAAGTCTTTTTCGAGAAATTTGAGAACACAAGTGAATCTAAGTACAACTTTTCACCCTCAAATGAATGGACAAGCAACACATACCATTCAAACACTTGAAGATATGCTAGGAGCTTATGAATTAGAATTTAAAGGTATTTACGATGATCATGTACCTGTCATTGAGTTCACCTACAATAATAGCATCATTCAAGTGTCAAAATGTCACCATATGAAGCTTTTTATGAAAGAAAATACAGATCACCAATTAGATGGTTTAAAGTGGGTGAAACTGTCTTGTTTGGGCAAAATCTTGTTCATCAATCTATGGAAAAGGTTAAAGTGATCCAAAAATGGATAGAAATAGCCCAAAGATGACACAACTCATATGTAGATGTAAGAAGAAGGGGGCTATAGTTTGCTATAGGTGATTGGATATTCTTAAAGGTATCACCAATGAAAGAAGTAATGAGATTTGGTAAAAAAAAAAAAGAAACTATTTCTAAGTTATATAGGCCCGTATAAAATTATTCAAAGGTTTGGCCAAGTTTCATATGAGTTAAAGCTACCCCAAGAACTTTCCATAGTCCATCCTGCGTTCCACGTCTCAATGCTTTGAAAGTGCATCGAAGATCTATTTCATATTACTTCTATTAAAGATGCACAAATTATGGAAGATCTTATCTATGAAGAAATACCTATTGCAATTCTGGATCGACAAGTTAAGAAGTTATAGAAAAAAGAAATAAATTCTGTAAAAGTACTTTGGAGAAACCAACAAGCAGAAGAGATCACATGGGAAGCTGGAGAAGTGATGAAATCTAAGTACCCCCATTTTTTTGAATACGAAGAGAAATTTCATGATGCTTAATTGGAGCAATAATAAGTAAGTATAATATATAAGTACTATGTGATAATAGGAATATTAAAATTAGGCTTGAACTTGTTTTGGTGAGACAATTATGCTAACATTCGAGGACGAATGTTCCTAAGGGGGGAGGATGTAACAACCCATATTTTACATGTACTTGTTATAATTATATGGAACATGGTATAGCCATGTGGTATAGGTAACAGATGAGATTTATTGTTATAACGACGCGAGACTACCCCCTAGTCATTACACGGTGCTTATGGTCCCGAGAGACCACAAGCTAATCCATGAGTTGGTACCTACTGTGAGTATTGAATAATATAATCATGAATGAGGAAGAATAAATGAAAAACCATAAGGTTTTGATATTGAAATAACGACTGAATTATGAATCTAAAAAGAATACTGAAATCTGAATAGTCTGAATAGTTAACTGTAGTGTCTGAAAAGCCACTAAACTGGATACTGTGAGTTGATAGGATAGGCCCCAACTAACTCTACTAACTACTGAGATAAAGGCATGAATTTATATAATCTATCCTCGAATGATGAGGACTCACCACTGCTACTGTACTGCTGATAATCTGAGAATCTAGGTGCGATCCCGGAATAGAGCGTCAGTACCTATGATATGAGACACCATAGCACAAATCAAAAGGTATGCAATCAGTTCTTTGAATGTAATGGTATGCTAAATGAGGTAGGATGATATGCATGGTCTCATGAATAGGAATGATAATAATTAACTAGACATACATGTAAAGCATGGAGTACTGAATAAAGAGCATGGAATCTGTAGATACTAAAAATGCAGGAATATCTGCAAATACTATAGATGTATAACCAAGCATATAACATAAACTAAGTAAAATCTATAAACTTATATACTGAGATAACTGAAATCCGTATGCTTTGGTCAAACAATACTCAGACTGAATAATTGAGTTAGGACTGTAACTGAGACTATATCTGAGACTGTGGGAGGTATTATCTAGCCGACATTCCCTAATTTAAGCTAATTGGGGTCCAACCTGTAACCCTAGTTAGAAGGGTGTTAATACCATGCCACAGGTACTAATGATGGTTGTCTGGATCCAATAAATTGATATAGTGTCCAAAGGACTAAGGGTGTCAAGCATGAACAGACGAGTGACACCTGCGAGATAGTCAAGCCTAGTCTGACGGGTGAATACTCATATCCTGTGCTGGCTACGTAGTTCTGGAGTATAGGGACTGTTACTAACAACTCTACCTATCTGATGGGGAAGCTGCTATCCCTACACTCGCTCGATGCTAATTCCTACTCCCAACTGAAAAACACTAAGATACTAGACTGTTCTGAGTTGAATAACTGATACCTGACTATTCTGTTAATGCTCACAATATAATCTGAACACTATTCTATAATATACTAAGGCTAAACTAAATAAACAGCTATGGTTTTCAGTTATTCAATACCCCTAGGACTCAAAACAACAATAATGAAAAGACACTAAATCTTGAAGGCCAAAACATGAAGGCTTTTATTAAATAAATCACTCTTATTGGCATTTTATCAAACACTTGTACTTCATAGTTTTGTCAATTCATGGGAATAGTATAAAACTTGAAATAATAGCATGACTTCAACATTTATAACACAAAATCATGTTCTAATTCGAAGAATGAAAATATTAAAATTGAGGGATTTGATAATAATGATAATTCCATTAAAGTATGGTATAAAATTAATGTTCATGGAGATTCATAGTTTTAAATCACAATTTAATATCAGAAATCTGTAAAAGATGATAGATTTGTAATTAAAATGGAAAATTGAACTCCATGGATGAAAGGAATCCATGGACGAATATTTAACATACCTAGAATGATGAATTTAGAAGGATTGATGGAGAGTTCTTGAGATTTGACTTTGATTCTTGGGAGTTAGGGTTTGTTGTTCTTGAAAGAGGGGATTTTTAATTTGAGAGAAAGTGAATAATGATGAGTATTTAGGTCAATTAGAGGTTAAATTTCATGTTTAGGGCGATTTTAGGGCTTAGGAGAAAAACCCAAATACCCTTAAATGAATTTAAAAACACAAGTTGGAAGCTGAAATCCTGATTTTTAGCCTTGGCGCGACGTGCCACTATCGCGCCAAGCTACTAGAAAAGGTACAACTGGGACCTAGACAAATGCCATGATGCATCACCATTGCAGTAAGCCTGTGGATGCTATTTTGGCCATCTCTATGATGCGCCATGATCGCGGAGTCCACTGGAAATTGACAAACGGGAAATTATCCTTCTCTGCGACACACAATAATCACGGAGTCACACTGGAAATCAAAAAATGTCAAATTGACCTACGTCATGACGCGTTAAAGGTTAAAATGATGGGGTTTTCCGACTGAAACTTAAAATCGTCATAACTTCTTACCCGGTTATCGGATTTAGACGAATTGTATATCATTGGAAAGCTAATTGAATTTCCTACGCAATTATAGTCTCTAAACTGAAAAATAATGAGTGTTTCAAAAACTTCATATATGAATACTCATGTATTAGGACTTACATTATGCTAGAGAAGTACGGGGTGTTATAGTTATGCTTAGATTATGCTAGGGAAATATAGGGTGTTACAGTTATGCAAGTATTAATGGTGTAGATAGAGTTATAGATGATGCCCGTACATTTTAATGTAATGTGATCAAGTTGATATCGATACAACTATTTAACTTGGAATCATAAGCCGGTATTCAAATCTAAATTTTAAAGTGACCAAGTATATACAAGTTTTAATTTAGATTAAAGGGATTAAGAACTGAAAATAGAGTAATTTTTTAGGTGATTTCTTGACTTAATTAAGCTAGTAGGTGAGTCACCTACTTGATTTACATGAACTAAGTTAATGGATCAAGTCCATGGATCAAATTTAGGCCTATATTAGTATACTTATTACGGCCCAAATTAAGTAAATGGGGAAGAAAATGGAGACAAGGCCCAATACTTAAATCTGTCAAGGCCCAATTTAATTGAGCCCAACTAAGAATTATGCAAGTAGGTGCATCACCTACTTTGAAATTTTGAGCATCTTGAACCCTTAAGTAGGTGCATCACCTAGTTGGAATAATTTGTGGCTAAAAATGGGGTCAATAAGAGAAGGTCTAGAGGGATCAATATAAGACCAATATATCTTGTCTTTTTACTTATTTTAAACATAATATCCACCGTTTTAATTTCTTCTTTCTCCCTTTTCTATCAAGGATAAGAACAACAACCCTAAAAATCCCCTCTAGGGTTCTTAAAGAAACCCTCATCTTTGCAAGTTAAGTGAAAACACTTAAGGTTAATATTAATTATCTCATAGAAGATTAGGTAAACATACTATAAGTGCTTGATTATAAATAAATGGAAAAATATAGAACAAGCTACCTGCTTATTTTTCTTTGTTATTAAGAGACTTCTCTTTTCTTCTTTGGTTTAAAGTGTGAAAGAAAGTTCAAATACTTGAAGAGTTAAATTTAAAAGGATAAGTTATATAAAATTGAGGTAAGATGACTTCTCCATTTTATCCTTCTTATATATGAGTTTGGGTAAAGGATTATGGAAGTGTTGTTATTAATGAACTCAAAGGATGATTAGTTCAATATTTAGTTGCTACAATAAAAGGAAATTTGAGGTTGTTTTGTGGACTATTTTATGTGTATATGTTAGGGGCTGCCAGGTTGATGTTGGAGAAAGGTGTTACTGCTTCGTATTGAAATATAGAAGAATGGTGTGGTGGTACACCACCGAACTAATTGTTGCATATATTTGTTGCCAATTCTGTTTTGTATATCGTTTAGAAGGTGTAAAAAAAGCCAAAGCTGTTTTGAGGAATCTTAAAAGAATTTGTATGGTATGTAGATGTAATTGGAGCATAAAAGGGAGTAAAATAACACCCTTGATTGATAAATTAAGTGCTTACTGCCCGGCTACTATTTTGGTGAAGTTAAGTAGCCCAAATGTGTCGGTTGGTTACTAATACTAGTTTTACATATTATATATTATAAATAAGAAATCCTAATGTTAGGAAGTTAATTGGGTTAATTTCAAAATTGTACGTTTTACCATATAATATATTATAAATAAGAAATCCTAATGTCAGGAAGTTAATTGGGTTAATGTCGAAATTGTACGACCAGGTATGTAAGGCTACTCTATGTCATATTCTTTGGCATGAAATCCAACACTTTTGGTAAAAAGTAAGCTTCTAAAGTTTTCCCATAGTAAAAGATACATAATAGTAGCACATAATATCCCATATAGCTTATGACCTTGCTCCCACTCCCTAATGTGTTAAAATATCTCACCGCTTGCTTATTATCAAATTTGCATTTTTTATATTCACTAGCAAGTCTCAAGAGTTCTCTTTTAAGTCAAATAAGCCCCGTATGTTATTTTCTGCTCCTAAACATTTCATTCGTGTACAATATGCTCCATACCTCTTTGTTATTAAATTTAGTGTTTATTCACATATCTCTTATTGGTCGATTATTGTTCCAAGGTACCATAATGTTATGACCACCAAAGTAATAATCTTAAAGGCTAAATAAACTAAGTAGCGGAAATATGAATTGAAATGGGTGGCAACTCAAGGGCATAAGCCTAGCATGGGATGATCCCAATACTTTTTATGTGGGTGGCAGCTCAGGGGCAAAATCCTAGGATGGGCCACTTTCAATATATTTATACATGGGGGCAGCTCAGGGGTAAGCCTAGCATGGGTCGATCACAATTTATGTGTTTACTAATCAATTGGTTATTTGCATTATATGGCTTACAAAGATTATGAAGTAAGAAGGGTAAAATGAGGAAAAGAATGTAATGTGCCTGATCCTAAAAGTATATATAATGGTGGTCTACTAGCACTATTTATACACTTGTCTCTAATTTATATTGAGTTCTTGTATCATGTGTAGTTACCTTCAGCCTTATATGTTCAGTACATGTTTTTGTACTGACGTCCCTTAAAGAGGACCTATATTTCATGTTTTTGGAATATGTACTTCCGGTAATACACCTCCCCAGTAGGAGCAAAGGTATCCAGTGATTATTGGTGAGCTCCAGGTTGATTCAGGGCTTTTCGTGTCTTTTTTGTATATTTTAGTATTGTCCAGTAGTTAAGAGTAAGGTGGGTGTTTGTCCCGACCTAAACTAAGTGTTTATGTATCTTTTAGAGGCTTTGTAGACCAATGTAAAATTAAGCATGATAGTGTCTTGTACCTTAGGTTTTGTGGCCCCCAACGGCCAAGTCTTGCATATATAAGTTTGTGCTCATCCACGTGGTTGTCTCATTGATGCATTGTATCATATTTGGCAGAACCTTTGGTTATCATCTTTACATGCATGAGATGTACAATGTCATAGGCTAGAGCTCTTGGGCCTTTACAGCTACTGGTGCCTATCCGCCCCAATGGAATTTACGGCGTGATACCACTAGCCACCAAAATCCATCACACAAGGCCAAAACATATCCTCAAAAACCAAGATAGTCTGCTCTGACTGACCGTCAGTCTTAGGGTGAAAATATATTCTAAGATTAACTTGAGTACCCAACTCATCTAGAAAAGTCTTCCATAAGAGAAATGTGAACATAAAACCTTGATCTAAAATAATAAAAACTAGCACCCTATGAAGACACACGATCTCACGAATGTAGATACAGGCCAACCCCTTAGCACTGAATGAGCCCTGCATCGAAATGAAATAAGAAGACTTGGTCAATCGATCCATGATGACCTAAACATTATCAGAACCCTAAAAAATTCTAGGAAATCCGCTCACAAAGTCCATCGTGATTCGTTCCAACTTCCACTCAAGAATGGGTAACCTCTGAAGCAATCCACCAGATCTCAAATGTTCGAACTTTACTTGCTGGGAACATACGCAATGAGATACAAAGTCTGCTACATCCTTCCCCATACCACCCCACCAGTAATGCTGCCTCAAGTCACGATACATTTTAGTTACTCACAGATGGATGAAGTACTTGGAACAATAGGCCTCGTCCAAAATCAATCTAATCCAAACACATTTTCTCGACACACAAACTCGACCCCCAATCCTTAATAAACTATCAAAATCAAGTGAGGCTTTCTTAGCTTGACCACTCAACACCTTATCCCAAATTAACCTTAATCCCTCATCATCAAACTGATGAGCTCGAATCTGCTCCATCAAAGATGACCTTGCCTTCAAAATTGCCAAAAGGCACCAAGGTGTAGAAATATCAAGCCTAACCATCTGGTTAGCTAAGGACTAAACCTCTAAGGCCGAAGGCCTCTCCTAGGTCAAAATATGTGCCAAGCTACCAATGCTAGTAGACTTCCAGCTTAAGGAATCTGCAACCAGATTGGCCTTACTCAGGTGATATAAAATAGTCAAGTCATAATCCTTATGCAACTCAATCGAACAATGCTACCTCATATTAAGATCTCACTAGGTGAAGAAGTATTGAAGTCTACGATAACACGAGAAAATCTCACAATAAATTCCATACAAGTAGTGTCTCCATAACTTAAAAAAACAATCGTGCATAACTCCAAATCATGGATAGGGTAATTCTTCTCATGGGGCTTCAACTGACAAGAAGCATACACAATCACCTTACTCTCCTACATCAACACAACACTTGACCCAACACCTGAAGCATCACAAAAGGCAGTGAAACTCATACACTTCTTGGGCAAAGTCAAGATAGGAGTTGAAGTCGACAAATCCTTGAGCTTTTGGAAGCTCACCTCACACGCATCAGACCACTATAAGGAAATCTTCTTCTGAGCCAACTTAGTTAACGGAGCTATAATAGATAAGAAACCCTAAATAAAATGTCATTAATAACTTGCCAAGCCAATAAAACTCCGAATCTTGGTAGGCAAAGTAGGCCTAGCCCAATCACGAACCGCTGTAATCTTAGATGGATCAACCATAATACCCTCTTTAGTCACCATAAGACCCAAGAAGGAAATAGACTCCAACCAAAACTCATATTTGTAGAACCTGGCATACAATTTCTCATCCCTCAATCTCTGAAGCACAATCTACAAATGCTCCTCATGATCGACCTCTCTCTTGGAACAAACCAAGACATATTCTAGAAATATAATAACAAAGGAGTCGAGATACGATTGAAATACCCAGTTCATCAAATCCTTGAACACAGCTAGGGCATTAGTCAACTGAAAGGACATAACCAATAACTCATAATGACCATATCGATTCTGAAAAGCTATCTTCGGAATATCTGAAGCTCTAATCCTCAAGTAGTGATACCTAGACTTTAAATCAATCTTCAAAAATACTGCAGTACCCTGAAGCTAATCAAACAAATCATCAATACGAGAAAGAGGATACTTATTCTTAACATTCACCTTATTCATCTATCGATAACTAATACATAATTCTTTTTCACAAATAAGATAATCGCACCCCAAGGTGATACACTTGGTTGGATAAATCCCTTATCCAACGACTCCTGCAATTGATCCTTTAATTTCTTTAACTTAGATGGGGCTATCCTATAGGGAGGAATAGATATGGGCATGGTGCTGAGCTCAATATCAATAGCAAAATAAATATCATGATCCAAAGGCATACCAGGCAAATTTGTAGGGAACACATCCATGGACTCACGAACAACATGAACAAAATCAAAAGAAGGAGGTAACGCAATGTTAGTATCATGACTATGAGCCAAGTAAGACAAACATCCTATCTCAACTAGTCGATGAGCCTGAACATAAGATGTAACTCTCTTAGAAACTGAATGAAGCGAACCCTTCCAAGCTATCCTAGACACATCCAACGAAGCTAAAGTCATGGTCTTAGAATAATAATCTAGAACTGCATGGTAAAGAGCCAACCAATCCATACCAAAGATAACATCAAAATCAACCATATCTAACATAACCAAGTCTATCCAAGTCTCACAACCAAAAAAGCCATAATACAAGATCGGTACACCCGATTCACTACTATAGAATCTCCTATAGGGTAGGTACATGATAGGCATGGAAAGAGGCACACTAACAGAATTAAAACCCAAAGCAAAATATGCAAACACATAGGAGAAAGTCAATCCTAGATCAAATAACATAGATGTAGATCTGAAATAAATAGGGATGATACCTATAATCATAGCATCAGAAACCTCTGCCTCTGGTCTAGCGGGTATAGCATAGCACTTTCCACGACCACTAACTAGCTGAGTAACCCCGCGACCACCACTATGGGATCTATTACCTCTGTCTCTCACACCTCTAATAGAACCCCTACCTCTCACAACGGAAATAGGAGTATCTTTAATCACATAATGGGGACAGATCTTAGATAAATGGACAATCTCATCACACATAAACTACCTCAATAGGCTAACACAATAATAGAAGGCACCGCTGGGACCAAAAGACCACCCTAAACTACTGGACCAGAAGATCCACTACCTGAACTTTGTAAGACTGCCTACACTGGTCTACCATGATACCTATGAGAGCCTCTAAAATCTCTGCCTCTAGAAGCCTGACCTCTGAACTCACTAAAATAGTGCATCTTCGTAGCGTCTCTATGAGATGGTTGTAGAATACTCTCAATTATCTTAGCATGATCTACTAAACTCCAAAAGGACGCTCTAAATACAACCATCTAAGATGTAGCCAACCGAAGAGAGACATCCAAATGCTTTACAAATGTTTGAATCTTCTCGGGAAATACTGGCATAAGAATATCTGGACAAGGCATGGAAGTATGCCTCATACTCTGTAACAGTCATGGAGCCCTGCTCTAGGCGATTAAACTCACTCCTCATCCAATCCCTTAGACTGTAAGGCATAAATCTCTCCAAAAAAGCATCTACAAACTGATCCTAAGTCATCCCGAGAGAATCAAGAGGTCCGCAACTAACAAGTGATCTTCACCAATCTCTGGCAGCATCTCTCAATTGATAAGTAGTATAAGCAACCCCATGTAACTCAAGAAAACCTAAATTATGTAACTTCTTTGACAATTAATCAAAAACTCGTAGGCATCCTTTCCCACAACATCACTGAATCTAGGAGGACCCATATGAGTAAATCTCTCAAACCTCTTTTGATCCTCAAAAAACATAACTGTACTCTCAGCAAGAGAAGACATAGTAAATCTGTCAAGCTGAGGTCCCATCTATGGAAGTAATATAAATGTAGGATGAACTCCTAACTTGGAATACCATACTCAAATACCAATACTAAAATAAGGATAGTACTCGAGGTCTGAGAATTACCAAGAGTAGAAGCAGGTGTAACTGGAGGATCCATACTCAGGACTGGAGGAACACCAAGTGTGCTCAAAGGGGCACTCTCCAGATGGGTCAACAAGTAACCAATAACCCCTAACATTGAGGTGGAAGAACTCAGTGAAATTGAGTAGGACCCAAACCTCCATTATGCTTAACACGAGGCTTAAGAAAAGTCCCCTAGCACTACTTCTAGATAGGATAGATCCACACGTCCATCCACTACCTCGAGTCCATGACTCACAACTCACTCTCTATACAGGCTCTTTCCCCGAATAAAGGTTCCGTATCTCTAACCTCACAAGATCTATTCATCATAATCAGTGTATAAAAAAAGTAAAATATGATGTAACGGAAATTTGTATGATAAGGAACAAAATAAGATAAATTTCCTAAAGACATCCTATAGCCTCTCAAAGATAGGTACAGACATCTACGTACCAATCTATGAGACTCTATTAGGTATTTTGTTCTTATACTATTAAGACCAATGACCTTGGTTGCTCTGATACCAATCTCTCATAACCCAAAATCCAAGGGTCATGATGGGAATTATCGCGGCAAACCTTGACAAGTAAACTTATCATCCAAATTGATACACAACACGAAAAAGACCAAAATATAAACCCAAGGAAAGTCTTGTAGAACAAAAATAAAAAATATAATTATAACAAATATAGAAAGAAATATACTCAATAATACCAAATCCCAAAACCTAATGTCATAGTGTAAGAACATAACTAATACAACTCGAACTCAAATACAAAAGACATCCAAAATAGGATATAACTCTATCTCTAAACTACAATAAAAACACAGTCTAATAAAGAAAGATAAAAGTAGACTCCAGACACCTAAAATCAACCACTACTTTGAAAATCTCTAAATGATGCCCAAAATCAAACACCGTGAGGTACACTCAAACCTAAATCTGCAACAAAAGGGTACAGTACGAGTGAGTACGGTCCACTTATATTCATTAGGTATCATAGGCTAACCGAGCAAAGTTGAAAATAAAACATATAAAATGCACACTAAGGGCACATCATCTACAATTAAAAAATGTCCCACAATGATAGCTCACATCGCTTGCACTAACAGTTATATAATATCCACATATAACATATCAAAACACTAGAAAGGGATACAAGAATACATTTATACCATATATAAGTAAGGAAAAGAGACAACATATATGAGAAAATCAAGTACAAGTCAGGGAAGATAGAATAACAGATAGGTAGCAAGTCAAAGAGAATATACAATCACATCATGAGAATAATATAGTAAACACAATAATAATTATGATGATGATGATGTAATGCATGAGGTTGTCCCGTAATCTCCGAGATCATCGCACAGACTTCAAGTACATCACATAGTCTTTGTATACACCTATGGAGCTAAAGCTACAAGACGTAGGACCCATGAGGGGTTTGTCAATTCATATATAATACACATATATCTATATTGCCTCCTTGGCACATCCCTCAGAAAGGGTTTTATAAGATACCATATTTTTTATCAAAAAAAGGTGTTGTTAGTGTTTCTTAGTATTTTCATAGTCGTACCAATATTTCATGAATGAGTAAGAGGATATAATGCTAACACCCAGCCATAATACGATTTTGATAATCAACCATAATGAGTATTTCCATAACCAACGAATATACTATTCCGTAAGCCAAATATCTACTCATTATTTTCAACCATCAATGAAATCTAACATAATTCATACGCCAATTGAGTATCAATATATCACAACACATAGTACATTTTTTCATCAAATAAGATACAATTATCATTATGTATACAAGGCTATCAATATCAAATAGGACCCACACGATCACATATAGCACATAATGTTCCAAAACTACCATATAACATCACATATAGGCCCTCATACAGGCACAACACATTAAGATAGCCATTTTCATGATTAGGACTCACATATTTAACATGCTTTTGTATCAATATTAACTACTCAACCTAATCTGTAAAAAGTTAAGCTATAACCTATCTTGAATGTCGAAAACTAGAACAAATGCCTTCAATCCATAATCTCAATCCTCGCGAATGGACTCAAAATTAACTAAAATATGTAAATATAAAATCTACACGTCAAAAGAAAGCTAATGATACCCATGTTACCTAGTTTCAAGTCAGGGTCAAAACGAACCCCTAAAATGGATTCTTAATATAGAAGGATAAAATCATAACTTTATTTCAAAAATATATTTCCATATTTTTAAGATTCTACAGCTAAAACCCCAAGAAAAATTGAGTTAAAAATAAGGTCTAAATCAAAGAAAAATTATTTTCAAGCTTTACCAGGTAAAAATACTCAAAATCCATTTTAAAATCAAGAATCAAAGTTGTTTTGAAGATGAAATTGAGAAAAACTGATAATCATGAGGTTAGAAACTCATCCAAGTAAAAAGGGTGGAAATTAGGGTTTAAATTCGAGAATTACAATTTTTAGGCCTTATAGGACAAAATCCCCAAATTCTATACTTAATTCAAGTCTAAACAAAAAATAAATGATAAAAATTGAAGAAAATAATTGAAATAGGTCTTATGGAGCTTATCCAATCTTAGAAGTGGAAGAAATAGCTCAAAATTATGAAACCCTAAGCTCCAAATCTCAAAAATAGTGTAAAATGGCAAAAACCATGTATTTATATACTCGTGCATCACAATCGCGGATCAGGTGTCGCGATTATGGTACATGTCCTGTCAAGGGTATCGCAATCTAAAACAAATGTCGTGATCGCAACATATGTCTGCAGGCTATAGTCGCAATTGCGACAGCAGCATCATGATTGCGGGTGCACTAGTTGGGGACTTTGGTGCATTCCACGACTCTGTGGGTCTTTTGGGGTTCATTTAAACTCCCATGAATACAAACGAACTATGCTATCCTATCAAATTCAAATATCTAGACTTAATGGAGATATTAGATTTTTGAAAAGATGTTGTTTTCACAAAACTGACCTCTGAAATCAAAAATTATAACTTTTCAAAATCGAGAGTTAAAATGAGATTTAAAAGCCACAAAACCACACCAACTATGTTACCACCCTAAAATATATATTTTGGATCTACTTGCATAGTCCGTTTTGCCATCCGCCGCATGAATCAAAAGATTTTGACTAAATTTAACTATAAGGCTCTTGAAGCCACCAAAAACCATAATATCCATAAATGACACTAAAATGCATCAAGAACCGTGTCAGTCATCCCACACTCCAGAAGTACCACAATGCAACCACGGGGAGGGGTAAAATAGTCAAATCACACAAAAATACATATTTCACATATTTCATCAAAATTTAAGGTGTTATAATTATTTCTCATATTAAGAAGTTATGAGTCATTTTTTGCATATGTTCGGGATATTAGTGCTGAGATTCCATTGCTTAACTCCATCCTTGTTGTTTGAGATCAGTGGCATCATCGTCCAGTTGAGAGGCTACTTGGGAGACCGAGCGTGATATACGGGCCTAGTATCCTTACCTATTTTGAGCCTTAAGGTATTTCCTTATCCTTTATTTTGTTCATGAAAGTCCTTTTAGTATGGATGTTGTAATAATCCTCACGGTAATCTCACTCATTTTTATTTGTTTTCAATGTCTATAGCTTTTCTATAACCATCCCAAGTTATTTATAACTTGTTGGGACTAATAGTTTGGTTTTCGAGTGGTTCGTTTGAGAATTTTAGTGTTACCAAATATATTATGGAATATTTAATCTAAATTGGCATTTGATAGAAGTATAATTTATTATCCTTCTAAAATGTATTTGTATGACTAAAATTCTTTAGTTACGATATAGCTACATTACTTTATAAATAGTTTTATAACTTATTAATATTTGAAACGTAGATAGTGAATCTAGATATGTTAAAATATTACTATTATATAATAGAGGTTTTATTAGAAATAATTTTCTATATATTTATATATATACATATATATATACATATATATACATACATATATACATAAATATATATATACATATATACATATATATACATATATATACATATATATATATATAAGGAGAATAGTCTAGCATATAATTATATCAAGTTGCTTCTTGAGAACTAGCTACTACTTGACACCTGACAAAAAAAATAATTTTGTAGATTATTAATTGTTTCATACTTATCCCACATTTATTTTATTTCTATATATATAATGAAGGAGATTTGATAAGAAAAATAGTTGTGCAGATTAATTGTTTGATATTGTGGAAAAAAATAACAAAGTCTAACTTCTACTGGATAAAAACTGTTCAGTTTGACTTCTATTGGATGAAAATAACTAAGATTTGTTCTTAATTAATTTTTTTGAATTATATATATTTAAATAACCATAAAAATAAATAAAGGAAAAAAATCTATCAAAAATTTCTTGAATTAAATATATCCAAATTTTGAATTATTTCATATTTATATCTTATCTATATATAATAAAGGAGAGTGGTCTAGCCTATAATTATGTCAAGTTGCATCTTGAGAACTAGCTACTTGTCATTAGAAAAAAAATTAATATTATAGATTATTAATAATTTCATATTTATTATATATATACATAGTGGAGATTTGAAAAAAAGTGCAGCCTGGTGTACTAAAGCTCCCGCTATACGCGAGGCCCGGGGAAGGGCCCTACCAAAAAGGTGTGTCATATGTAGTCTTACCTTACATTTTTGCCAGAGGCTGTTTCCAAGGTTTGAACCTTGAAAATTTGACACAAAACAATTTTATAGATTATTAATTGTTCATATTTATTTCATATTGTGGTAAAAAAAATAATTAAGTCTATCTTCTACTGGATAAAAAATATTAAGACCAACTTCTATTGGATGAAAATATATAAGAATGGTCCTTATATAGGCTTATTTAATTATATATTTAAGAAAAGAAGAAAAAGAAAAAAATCTATCAAAAATTTCTTAAATTATATATTCAAATTTTTAGTTATTTTATATCTATGTATATAATAAAAGGAGAATTGTCTAGCCTATAATTAGCATGCTAAGTGACTTTTAAAAACAAGCTACTTGACATTTGATAACATAAATATTAATTAATTATGTAGCTTATAAATTGTTTCATATTTTTTTCATATTTATTTCATTTCAATATATATAATAAAAGAGATTTGACAAGAAAATAATTATATATATATATATATATATATACACACACACACACACATAGAGACTTAACATTAACAACAAAAAAAGTAATTTTGTAGATTAGAAATTGTTTCATATTTATTCCACATTTATTTCATTTCCATATAAATATATAGTAAAGGAGCTTTGATAAAAAAAAAAAAAAAGTTAATATTTTAGCGTCACGACCCGAGACTACCCCCTAGTCGTAACATAGTGCTTGAAACCCCAAGTGATCCCACCCTAACCCATGAACTGGCATGATACTTAAGCAACTAATTTAGAATATATTAAATATCTAGTTTTGTTGTGAGGAAACATAATCAAAGAGAAATCTGAATAAGTAGGTAACTGATAAAGTTTACAATCTGATAAAACTGAAGAGAGAACTGAAATTTACATTTCATGACCCTGACTGACTATCTATGAAGCCTCTACTATACTGACTACATATAGCTGGTACATGCCTCCAACTACCACAAATCAACACATATGAATAATTAAAATACAACACATCACATGAACTACAACTAACTAGAGTTCCCGAAATAGGAGAACTCATCACCTGCTGGCTGAAAGTTGCAACCTATTTTAACCTAGTGTAAGAGCTACATAGGTACATACATTATAAAGGATGTCGCTACAAATGCATATATATGGTCATTACATTAGAATGTACTGAGTATGTGGAGACATGCAGTAAATCATGAAAATATTTCAAACATGCTTTAAAACTGAGGATATAAGTTATTTGCTAAAACATATATTTGAAACATGACTATACATGACAACTATAAATCATAGAGAATTTATAAATCATGAGCTGAAAATAATTGTGTAAGCTAGGAGGCGGTAGAAACATAAATGTTGTATGCCATTCTCTTGTGGGCTGAAAATGTTGTAAAAGTTTTATCGAGGATGACGTATGAATACTGGATCTAAAACTATGTTATGGGAACTAACTTAACTTAAGGATCTAAATATACAAACATACTGGGCCTGAATTAAGAAATATCTAAAACCAACATAACATGAATTAAGTAGATCTAATTAATAGGATGACTGGTGCCTGTGTGACTGAGCAACTGAAATCTAAGTAAATGGATAACTAACATCTATATGCTAAGTAGCGGGTATATGAATACTGATTAACTGATATCTGAATACTAAATAACTGACATCTAAATACTGATTAACTGATGTTTGGATTGGCTTAAATACATGGGGTACTGTGCATATGAGATAAGGACTAACTTAACAACATGAGATAACTGAGCATGAATGCATAAATATATAATATCTGAGAATGCAAGACCAAGCATAAATGTGTAATGAAATAAATCTATAATCTAAAGACTGAAAATTGTACTACTGAATAACTGAAAATCTATACACTTGGTTAAGCAAACCTGAATTGAGAAAATACCGAATAATGTACTGAGATTATGGGAGGTATTATCTATCCAACATACCCCAATCTGAGATAATCGGGGTCCAACATGTAATCCCAGTTGGAAGGGTGTCAATACCGTGCCGTAGGTACTAACACTGGCTATGTGGATCTACTAAACTATTGTCTCAAAGAACTACAGTGTCAAGCCTAAACTGATGGGTGACCCATGAGAGGAAGTCAAGACTAAAATGATGGTTGATCCCTCATATCCTACGCTGGCTACGTAGTTCTGGAATACAGAGACTATTACTAACGACTCTGCCTAACTAATAAGGAAGAGGCTATCCCTACATTTACTCGATGCTAAATCCTACTCGTAACTGAACTAACACTGAAATCGTGAACTGGTGCATGCACTAATGACTGATATGCTCAAACATGGTATTTTAAAACTGGCAGTGCAAGCATAATCTGAAGTAACCATGAATATTTAAACTAATGTCTTTAACATGGAGTAAAATTGGTGAGTTCTTTATAAAAAATGATAATCTGAATATGGGAATAAAATCATGATTCAGACTGACTTGTTACTTGAAAACTAAAACACATAAAACACATAGGTATTGGGTGCTTATAACCCACCAACACTGAATGATTATAAAATATAATATCAAACTTGAAATATTGTAGTATGCAAATATGGTTCAAAGACCCAAAACATGGATATTTCATCAATCATGTAAGAGTCGTAAGCTTGAACATGAGAATGTCTTAAACATGAGGAAGCAATATGATTACATGTCTAAATTCATAATTTGGAGATTTAACATGTAATTCTCTTAAATAAAGCATGGGAAACTGAAATTTAAAGAATAAGGAAATCTAATCTTCCATGGAATCATACATCGGCTAAATTGAATTAAAACTACCATGAAAACATGAACTAAGCCTTTCTTGAACATATAAAATACCATAGTAAGCAAAAACTCCTAATTTACTTGAAAGAGAATGTTTTGGGGCTCTATAGGTGAAAGGCACCCATGAATGACTATCCCACATACCTTAATAGATGGTTTCTTAAGGATTTCTTGAGGGTTTCTTGAACTTAGAAGCTTGAATTCTTGATTTCTTAAGAAAGGGGCTTGAATTTTATTCTTGGGAAGGGGCGAAGGGATTTGGAGTCGTATACTGATGGTTTAAGGTTAAGAGAGTGGATATAACATGTTTAAAATTCCCTTAATTTATTTAGGAGAGATTGGGAATGGTTTAGGGGTGTGAAAAAACTTCAACGCCCTTTATTTAAGTCAAAACGAAGCATTTTTAGCACTGTGCAACCAACATGCGACGCATAGAAAATCGCCCAAGACAAGGTGGGAGACACATGACCAATCTCACAACCCTTAAGTGGTCGACACATGGCCAATCACACACCCTTTCTAGTGGCTCTTTGTGATTATTATGCAATGCACGACCTTTGCATGGCCATAACTTTTTTCTCGAGCATCGGAATAAGGTGAAATTGGTATCTTTGGAAAGCTAACTCAATTGTCTATCATTTGGTGGGTATTGAGTTGAAAAATTTCACCTATGTCAAAAGTTATTCACATTCAAAGTTTACCCTAGTAGAATCGAATGCCAAAATTTGGCCGAATCAAAAGCTCTTAGTTCAACCTTGCTCTAAGTGATTCCTATGAACATTTTTCACCTCATAAGAACCTCACACACTAGGATAAAGATCATGATACATATATTCAAATAGAAATCATGGGATTGGAGTCTAAACATATAGAAATGATGGCTCTATTTATTACTCAAAATGTGGGGTGTTATATTATCTCCCCTTGGAATCATTCATCCTCTAATGAAACTAATTAGACTAAGAGTAATAAGGCAACTGAGATCATATTCTAAACATGCATGACTACATGATTGCATAACGGAATCTATGCATGATACATGAACTGGACTGATTTTGTGAATACAAGTAATGACATGAGAATGGTTATAAGGCTGAGATAGAAACGGGAGAGTCAACTTATGAGTAACCATTACCTCAAGATAGATCTAGTTTCATTTAGAAAAGATAATAGGTTTAGGACATTAAAATTTATACCCTAAGTTTCAGAAAAAATTTATTCATTTAGAAAAGATAATAGGTTTATTCGTCCCCTGAATGATACTGACTTTGCTGAAATACTAAGGAAAGACTAAATGATGCACAGGACACTTACGAACTGAAAAATAATTAAATATCTGAATCTAAAACATGATGCATGGACTGAACTAGATTCACAATGTGCATGGACGTGAATGAATTACCTCATGAATAGGAAAGATGGAAAACCATAGGAACTTGTCTGTCTGACTGCCAAACTAGATTGTTGGCTATACAAATTGAATCATACTGAAATATTATACTCAGTTGGAGTATTTCTTCAACACTCTTTCTAAGAAGTTCCAATAACATTAGAGAGCAAAGATTATAGGGCACAATCCGAATAAGATATCTGAATAAGGAATTGGAACATGTCTATAATTCTGTAACATGGATCATAGGCCTATGAAATATAGGCTAGGATAGAATTTCTATGCCTTAGACAATGGAACTTCTACTTTTAAGCTTAGAAAAACTCCTAGAATACTCCCTCAACTACACAGTAACACCCCGTATTTCCCTAGTATAATCTAAATCTCAGCGCATGAGTATTCATAAATAAAAATTTTGAAACACTCATCATTTTTCAGTTTATATCCTTTCATTTCATAGGAAATTCAATTAGCTTTCCAACGATATAAAATTTACCAAAATTCGATAACCGGGTAAGAATTTATGGTAATTTTAAGTTTCAGTTGGTAAACATAGTCATTTTAACCCATAGCGCGTCACGCAGACTGTCCAAATGACAATTGTCAATTTCCAGTATGACTCTATGATGTTGGTGCATCGTAGAGCAGGCCAATTTCCAATGGGCCTCCGTGATGGTGGCACATCGCGGAGGAGACCAAATTGGCATTCCAAAGGCTTATCGCGATAGCTCCTTGTCACGGTGTTCGTCCAAGTCCTAATTGTCCATTTCCAGTGGCTTGGCGTGATAGTGGCGTGTCGCGCCAAGGCCAAAAATTGAGATGGTCAGTTTTCAACTTACGTTTTAAATCCGTTTAAGGGTATTTGGGTCTTTTTCCTAAGCCCTAAACTCGTCCTAAAACATGAAATGTAGCCCTAATTGACCTAAATAATCATTCATTATTCAATTTCCTCTTGAATTAAAGATTTATTTTTCCAAGAACAATAAACCCTAGCTCTCAAATTCAATATCAATCCTCAAGAACTCACCAAGACCATCAGGAAATTCATTATCCCACATATGTTAGATATTCATCCATGGATTCCTTTCATCCATGGAGTCCAAATATCCTATTTTAATTACCAAGTTATAATCTTTTCAAGCTATTTGATTTTAAATTATGATTTCATCCATGAACCTCCATGTACTATTGATTTATACCATGTTACCATGAAATTATTGATATCATTCAATCCTCATGCTCTTATATTATTATTTATTGAATTAAACCATGATTTATATCTATTATGTTGAATTCATGCTATTTCATAAGTTCCATGACATTCCTATGATTGTTTTTAACCATGAACTACCAATGTTTGATAAAATGCCTACAAGAGTAATTGATTTAATAAAAGCCTTCATGCTTTGTCCCCTAAGCTTTAGTGTCATTTTTCCATTATTTTTTTTTAGTCCTGAGGGTATTGAATACCCGAAAACCATAGTTGTTATGTAGTCTAGTCTCAATACATTACAGAATAGTCTTCAGAACATACTATGAGCATTATCAGAATAGTCAGATATCAGTCAGTTAAACTCAGAGCAGTCTAGTATTTCAGTGTTTTTCAGTTGGGAGTAGGATTTATCACCGAGCGAGTATAGGGATGGTGGCTTCCCTGTCAGATAGGCAGAGTCATTAGTAGCAGTCCCTATAATCCAGAACTACGTAGCCAGCATAGGATATGAAAAGTCACCCGTCAGATTAGGCTTGACTATCTCGCAGGGGTCACCCGTCAGTTTAGGCTTCACATCCTTAGTTCTTTGGATATTATATCAGGTTAGTGGATCCACACAGCCAGCATTAGTACCCGTGGCATGGTATTAACACCCTTCCAACTGGAGTTATAGGTTGGAACCCAATTAGCTCAAATCAGGGAATATCGGTTAGATGATACCTCCCACGATTTCAGATGTAGTCTTAGTTACAGTCCCAATTCAGTTATGCAGTCTTAGAGTTGTTTGACTAAAGCATGCATATATCAATATTTTGTTAACATTTTAGTTTATAGATGTTACTCAGTCTATGTTATATGCTTGGTCATGCATCTCCAATATCTATAGATTTTCACGTATCTTTAGTATTTACAGACTGTCATGCATACTCAGTATTTACAGATTCTCCATATTTTCATTATCTACAAATTCCATGTTCTATACTCAGTACTCCATCTTTTACATGCATATTCAGTTAATTATTAGTTCTGTTCATGAAACCATGCATATTAGCCTACCTCATTTAGCATACCAGTACATTCAAAGTACTAATCGCATTCCTTTCTTTGGCGCTATGATGTATTATATCATAGGTACTGACATTAAGTTCCCAGACCGCGCTTAGACTCAGGTTATCAGCAGTATAGTAGCAGTGGTGAGTCCTCATCATTCGAGGACAGATTATCTTACTTCATATCTCTATTTCAGTAGTTAGAAGAGTTAGTTAGGGGCCTATCCCATCAACTCATATTCAGTTAGTCAGTTTTAGAGGCTTTTCAAACATTAGAGTCAGTTATTCAGTATTCAAATTTTCAATTAACACATTAGTTTATCAGTATTTAATAAGATTCAATCAGTTTTTCTATAGATTCATATTTTAGTGTTGATTCAGTGATAAAACCTTATAGCAATATTACATGTTTTCCATAATTATGATATTATTATTCAGTGCTCACAACAGGTACCAACTTATGGGTTAGCTTGTGATCCCTCGGGACTAGGCACCGTGTGATGCCCAGGGTGTACTATCAGGGAATTACACATACGTTCCTCTTCAATACTACACTTTACTTGAGGCTACTTATAATCTTCACATGGCATTGATAACTCTATCTTCTAAAGTCTAAGCTGAACCAAATTCTCTCACTATGTTCAAGCCTACTCGAATCTACAAAGTGCACATATAACGCTGTAATACTAGTCTGAACCATGAATTCAATACCGCATGCATTTTCACAACTTCACATCTCAAGAATAATTCTTATTAACACTTCAACAACTACATTCAACCTCTTACGAGAAATTTACTAACGCATAATGCATTCATCCACTTAAACACCAATATGATATTCAAACCTATCTTCTTAACCACATATAAACATCTAAACAAATACCCATAAAAGCATTTTTCTTATATTCTCTAAAACTCTATCAATAATAACTTCTATGCACTACCCCAAGAAAACACACATTGAATTCTCAACTAACCATGACATATACAAAAGCTTAACCTTGATCTTCCTTCAATTTGTAGCTTTATGTAAACAAGCATACTACAATGTTTTCTTCAACAAGGAACATTTACTCTCTCACATCTAAACAATTACTCATCACCACTGTCATTTCATATGGAGAGGTAACTGAAAGGTTAGAACATAAGATCCTAAAGCATGGAAGGATACTATACGTAACCTGACACTTTACTGAGGCCTAAAGAATAGAGTACCAATTACATGAATTAATCAAAGAGATCTAAACTAAGGACATAAATGACATAATCTGAATTTCGCTGATTATTAAGAGTGTAGCATGAGTTCCTGAACTAATATACTATAAAACATGGGTCCATGAATCATAAGCTGCATAACCTGAGTTCAGAGTTCATAAATTCATAGAATATAATTCGTACTGCTGAGTTAACTGGAACTCCTTATACTAGGAACTGGAAGCGCATATGATTCTCTATGATGTGCATGAATATGACCCATGATCATGGACCTGACATGTAAGGCATGAGTAGATACCGTGGTAACTGAAGTATAAAACTTTTCACTGAGATAAGAATGGGTCGAGCATCTTTCTCCTCTATTGATTTTTACAATACACTGACATCACTACTAGAATTTAAGATCCTGACTTAGTTACTTGTTCTATCATCTCCCCTTTAGATTAAAGTTATCATTCTAAGTCTGTGGACCCCTTCGATAAACTCTAAGCTGGACTGCAACCACTTTACTCTATGACTCGAGATATAACAATATACATCAATAATAAACTCACCCTGAAATACCTGAAAGTGTAAGGTCCACTGCTAGTACTTCCTTCTAATATACAACTCTTAACTTTCTATAGCTCTAATAGTCATCATATAATAACTTAAACACTTACTGACTTAAAACCTTCATGAGTATCACCTTACCATAAGCTCACACCATCTAGAATTCAATTTGTCTTACTATTAGACCAATCATCCAAGATTTAAACTTAGATTCTAACATGTAACATGGATATTCCCGAACCTTCAATGAACCATACTACTTCTATCATAGCCTACCAATATCATATCTCTAAATTTATATTTTTTCCTAAATCATGAGAATTATCATTGTACCAACATGCCCTACATTAACAACATATAATCCATAACTTTGCTGGTAAGAACATCATATACTACATGGACTCATTCGGACTTCACAACTCAAGGGTAGTATCTAAGCACACACACTATTAAAACTTAGAAATAATACAACCCCATATCACCTTGGGTACACCTCTAGATCATACATTCACCATCATACTTTAATTTGGAATCAATAAACTTAAATTCTTGCATACGCTGTTTCAAGCCTACTGATTCAACTTTAATACAACTAGACCCATAGATACATAATCTAATAAATCAAGATAAACACTATCCCTACTTTACTACTACTAAACTTCTGGGTTCATGAATCTAACTCTAGATCATATGCTACCATAGGATTCTGAGAAGGGGTTTGAGGGCACATCTGACTTTGGCTTAGTGCACGATTTTCATGAACATGAATAAAATCTTTCAAACTTCGAAACTTAAAATCCCTAATGGGATACCTTCGAGCCTACGCGCAATCCTATAATTGTCTATGGGGACTTCTGAGAAAACTCTATCTGTAGGGATTTAAGCTTTACTGTTTTCATTGCCTCAAAAAAAAGGGAGAGCTAACATAAATGGATTAATGTGAGTATCTGTATAAGTTCCTTAAAGAACACTTCTACTGCACGATCTGAGATATGAAAGAAGGGAAATATTTCTTAAATGCCTCATATCCTCTTAAAGAAAAGTACAGGTGTCTCTGTACCATTCCGTAAGACTCTACTAGGCATAGCTTTACAGACACCCTAGGACACTTAAAATCTATCCTCTGATACCAAGTTTATCACAAACCAAGACTACCCCTAGTTGTAACACGATGCTTGGAACCCCAAGTGATCCCAAGCTAACCTATGAGTTAGCATGATACTTGACCAATTGATTTAGAATATATTAAATATCTAGTTTTGTTGTGCAAAAACATAATCATAATGAAATCTGAATGAGTAGGTACATAATAAATCTTACAATCTAATAAAACTAAAGAGAGAACTGAAATTTATATTTTATGACCCTGATTCACTATCTATGATGCCTCTACTGTACTGACTATAGATAGCTAGGATATACCTCCACTACCACAAATCAATACATATGAATAATTAAAATACAATACAACACATGAACTATAACTAACTGGAGTTCCTGAAATAGGAGAAATCATCACCTGCTAGCCGAAAGCTACAACCTGTCTGACCCTAGTGTAAGAGCTACATATAGTACCTACATTATGAAGGATGTAACCACAAACACATATATGTGGTCAGTACGTTGGAATGTACTGATTATATGGAGACATACACTAAATCATGAAAATATTTCAAACATGCTATAAAACTGAGGGTATAAGTTATTTAATGAAATATAAATTTAAAACATGACTATATGTGAAAACTATAAATCATAGAGAATTTATAAATCATGAGCTGAAAATAATTTTGTAAGCTAGGAGGTGGTAGAAACATAAATGTTGTAAGTCATTCTCTTATAGGTTGAAAATATTGTGAAAGTTGTACCAAGGATGACGTATGAATACTGGATCTGAAACTATATGGTGGGAACTGACTTAACTCAAGGATCTAAATATACAAATATACTGGGCCTTAATGAATAAACATGCAAAACTAACATAACATGTATTAAGTAGATCTGGTTAACTGAATGACTGGTGCTTATGTGATCAAGCAACTAAAATCTAAGTAAAGAGATATCTAACATTTGTATGCTGACTAGTGGATATATGGATACTAATTAACTAGTATCTGAATACTAAATAACTAACATTTGGATACTGATTAGCTTAAATGCATAGGCTATTGTGCATATGAGATGAGGACTAACTGAACAGCATGAGATAACTAAGCATGAATGCATAAACATATAATATCTGAGAATGCAAGACCAAGCATAAATCTGCACTGAGATAAATTTGTTATCTGAAAGACTAAAAATTGTATAATTAAATAATTGAAAATTTGGCACGTGGTTAAGCAAACCTGAACTGAGAGTACACTGAATAATGTACTAAGACTGTGGGAGGTATCACCTAACCGACATGACTCAATCTGAGCTAATCAGGATCCAACTGTAACCCCAGTTGGAAGGGTATCAATACCGTGCCACAGGTACTAACACTGGCTATGTGGATCCACTAAACTGATGTCTCGAAGGACCAGGGTGTCAAGCCTAAACTAACGGGTGACCCCTCATATCCTATGTTGGCTATGTAGTTCTGGAATACAGATACTGTTACTAACAAATTTTCCTAACTGATGGAAAAGTCGCCATCCCTGTATTCGCTCGGTGCTAAATTCTACTCTCAACTGAACTGACACTGAAATCGTGAACTAGTGATGGCACTGATCACTGATATGCTCAAACATGATATTTTGAAACTGACAGCGCATGCATAATCTGAAGTACCTTGAACATGTAAACTGATGTTTTTAACATGGAGTAAAACTGGTGAGTTCGTTATAAAAAAAATGATACTCCCTCCATTTCAAAAAGAATGACCTGCTTTGACTTGACACAAAGTTTAAGAAAATAAAGAAGACTTTTGAATTTTGTTGCCTTAAATTAAAGTTGTTTCAAATGTACCAAAATGCCTTTTAATCTTCTGGTCCTAAACATGCCATATGGAAAGTTGAAATTAAAGTATTGTTAAAAAAGGAAAGGGGTCATTCTTTTGAAATGGACTAAAAAGGAAAGTAGGTCATTCGTTTTTAAACGGAGGGAGTATTCTAAATATGGGAATAAAATCCTGATTTTGACTGACTTGTTACTTGAAAATGAAAACATGTAAAACACATAGGTATCGGGTGTTCATAACCCACCAGCACTGAATGATTATAAAATATGATATCAAACTTGAAATACTGTAGTATGCAATCATGGTTCAAAGACCCAAAACATGGATATCTCATCAATCATGTAAGATTCATAAGCTTGAACATAAGAATGTCTTAATCATGAGAAAGCAACATCATTACATGGTTAAATTCATAATTTGGAGATTTAACATGTAATTCGATTGAATAAATCATGGGAAACTAAAATTTAAAGAATGAGGAAATCTAATCTTCCATGGAATCATACATGGACTGAATTGAATTTAAACTACCATGAAAACATGGGTTAAACCTTTCTTGAACATATAAAATACCATAGTAAACAAAAAACTCCATAATTTACTTGAAAAAATAAGGTTTTTGGGCTCCATGGGTGAAAGGGACCCATGAATGAATACCCCACATACCTTAATAAATGGTTTCTTGAAAATTTCTTGAGGGTTTCTTAAACTTGAAAGCTTGAATTCTTGATTTCTTGAGAAAAGGGCTTGCATTTTATTCATGAAAAGAGATTAAGGGTTTTATAATCGTATACTGATTGTTTAAGGTTAAGAGAGTGGAGTTAACGTGTTTACAACTCCCTTAATTCATTTGGGAGTGATTAGGGACGGTTAAGGGTTGTGAAAAGACTTCAATACCCTTGATTTAAGTCAAAACAGAACACTTTTGGCATTGTGCATCTACCATGCAACACACAAAAAATTGCCCAATCCAAGGTAGGCGATGCATGGCCAATCGTACAGCCCTTAAGTAGTTCCAATGGCCCTTTGCAATTGTCATGCGACTCACGACCTTTGCATAGTCATTACTTTTTGTTCGGATATCAGATTAAGGTGAAATTGGTATCGTTGGAAAGCTAACTCAATTTTATATCATTTGTTGGGTATTGAACTAAAAAATTCCCCTTATGTCAAAATTTATTCACGTTAAAAGTTGACCCTAGTAGAACCGAATACCAAAATTTGGCCGAATTAAAAGCTATTAGTTCAACCTTTCTCTAAGTGATTTCTATGAACATTTTTCATCTCATAAGTACCTCACACACTAGGATAAAGATCATGATACATATATTCAAATTCATGTTATTGGAGTTTACACATGTAGAAACGACAACTCTATTTCTAGCTCAAAATGCGGGGTGTTACATTTAGATTATTAATAATTTCATATTTATTTCATATCTTTATATACTATAAAGAAGAATGGTCTAGCCTATAATTATGTCTAGTAGATTCTTAAGAACTAGCTACTTGACATTGGAGCAAGAAAAGTAATTTTATAGATTATTAATTGTTTTATATTTATTTCATATTTATTTAATTTATATATATAGTAATAATATTTTTATTAATAATAATAATAATAGTAAAGGATATTTGAAAAAATAAATAATTTTGTAGATTATTAATTTTTTTATATTTATTTCATATATATATATATATATATATATATATATATATAAATAAAAAAAAAAATTAAGCTGAATATTCTAGACTATAATAATGTCAAGTGACTTCTTAAGAACTAGCTACTTGACATTTGACAATAAAAAAATTAATTTTCAAGAATATTAATTGTTTCATATTTCTTGCGCATTTATCTAATCTCCCTTAAAAAAAGGAATTCTGTAGATTATTATTTGCTTCATATTAATTCCATATTTATTTCATATCTACATATATAATAAAGAATAATAATCAAGTCTATAATCATGGCAAGTAGCTTCTTAACATTTGACACCAAAAAAATAATTTTGTAAATTAATAATTATTTCATATTTATTCAACATTGATTTTATTTCTATATATATAATAACAGTGATTTGATCCCCAAAAATAATCTTTTAGATTATTAATTATTTCATATTTGTTTCAAATCTCTATATATATTAAAGAAAAATAGTCTAGCCTATAATTATGCCAAGTTGTTTCTTGGAAAATAATTACTAAACATTTAACAATAAAAAAAATATTTTTGTAGATTATGAATTGTTTCATATTCATACCACATTTATTTTATTTCTCTATATACAATAAAGGAGATTTGACCAAAATAATAATTTTGTAGATTATTAATTCTTTCATATTCATTTATATTTTGGTAAAAAAAAACAACTAAGTGTAACTTCTATTGGATTATATTTATTAAGATTGACTCCTATTTGATGAAATCACACAAAATCACAACTTTCACATATTTCATCAAACTTTTAGGTCGTTACATGAAGACTCCTTTTTGGACGTTATTTGGCCTGATGCCGCCCGGTTGGTCAGGTTGAGACATCCTGGGTTCCAGGCACATGATAAGAGTAAAAATTGTATGGCTATGGTTACAGAACCCTTGTTTGCTTCCCCTGCTAATGCTTTGGGGAATTTAGACAATATTGACAAAGTTGCTAAGGAGCTTAAAGGAATGGTAATTAACTTTTCCATAATAAATCATATAATTAACTACTAATCTATGTGATTTTTTTTTCATGAAAAGTTTGTATTTTAATAGAGTTTATGATGATTTGAGGTGGTTCAAGTGTCTGATTTTAATTTTTGAGTTAATTACATTGTGGTTTTATCATAGGGAAAAAAAGGCATAAAAATCAAGAGAGAAATTTGATAATTATCCTATTATGAAAATGTTACCTAATTAGTATTTTCTGTCATCTCCTTAATAGATACTTCACTTTTACTACCAAAGCAGAGGTTAACATAATACTATAGACTGTTAGATACAAGAGAAACGGGGTATGGTTATATAATTAAGGTTGATATCTCTGATTAAATCTAGCTGACAATTGAGCTTGGATATAAATTTTCCTTTTATTACTGGGATTAAGAGAAAGCAGAGGTTAACACAATACTATAGACTGCTATATATAAGAGAAACAAGGTAAGTTTTCTACTATATAGAAAGGACGACTAAGGACGACCAAGGTTATGGCCATAAATATGCTCACTTTCAAGGGTAAAATGATAAGCTTATTTTTAAAATCAAACCACAAGCTTTCTTTTCCCTTCTAGATATTTCTCTTTGTCTCTCTCTTTGCACACAATCATACAATCCTACTTCCTCAAGCTCTCTAACACCAAATCCAACCTTAGATCCAAATAACAACAAGAACAATAGTTTCTCAGGTATGATGCTTGGTGGTTCACTATTTTTCCATTGTTTCTCTGTCTTTAAGAGGTGATCGATAAAATGGTTGAAATGACAAGTACAAGAATTTATTGGTTTACCTAGAGCTTTACAAGACTACAATCTCTTAGATCAGATCAATTCAGCCATCGGGCCTAGCTTGGAAGTTGTACTCTGCCAAGGCTCGAGATGGACATGTCGTTTATCCAAAATTTGTGTTTGGATTCTTGATAAGTGGTCTATTATTTAGGCAGGACAATGAGAAGGCCTATCTAAGGTTGCCGAAGACTCTTTTTTGGACGTCATTCAGGCTGATGCCGCCTTGTTGGTCAGGTTGAGACATCCTGGGATTGTTCATGTAGTCCAGGCACTTGATGAGAGTAAAAATTATATAGATGTGGTTGTAGAACCCTCTTTTTCTTCCACTGCTAATGCTTTGGGGGATTCAAATAGTATTGACAAAGTTCCTAAGGAGCTTAAAGGAATGGTAATTACCTTTTCCATAATAAATCATATAATTAATTGCTAATCTATGTGAATTTTTTTCATGAAAAGTTTGGATTTCAATAGAGTTTATGATGATTTGAGGTGGTTCAAGTGTCTAATTTTAATTTTTAAGTTAGTTACATCGTGGTTTTATCACAGGAAAATAAAGGCAACAAACTCAAGAGAGAAATTCGATAATTATCGTGTTGTGACAATGTTACCTAATTAGTGTTTTCTATCATTTCCTTAGTAGATACTTCACTTTTACTTATTTAGATTGTTTACTTTGGCTTTGTGGGTGTCATTTAATAACTCGTATAGTAGCGATAAGGTTGACTTAGACAGCTGTTGCCTACTAGGGGCTGACTCTATTAGATTATCTTAAATAGTTAGATGTAACATTTACTGCCAAAGCAGAGGTTAACACAATACTATAGACTGTTAAATACAAGAGAAATGAGGTACGGTGATATAATTAAGGCTGGTATCTCAGATTAAATCTAGCTGACAGTTGAGCTTGGATATGAATTTTCCTTTTATTATTGGGATTAAGAGAAAGCAGAGGTTAACACAATACTATAGACTGTTAAATATAAGAGAAACGAGGTAGGGTGATATAATTAAGGTTGATATCTCGGATTAAATCTAACTAATAGTTGAGCTTGGCTATAAATTTTCCTTATATTACCAGGAAACAACCAATTCATTTTAATAAGCTTCCCTAGAGTACAGTTATAGATAACATAGAATACTGGAGACTCAATCAAACAATAAAAAAGGATATCTCAGTACACTAAAGCTCCCGCTATGCGCAGGATACGGGTAAGGACCCCACCACAAGGGTGACTAAAATAAAAATAGTGTTTGGTAGAAGTCGTATGAGTGGTCCAGATACTAACAAGCAGCAAGAAAACAAAATTATGAGATAGAATAAGATTTCAGGGAAAGAAACTACATCCAATTAGATCCTGTCCACCATTTTTTTAAAGCAGAACATGGCCCTAAAATTAAAATAAAAGAAGAAGTTAGAGAAGTTAAGGAGAAGAAAAGTAAAAGAAAAACAGTTACAGAACTTGAAAAGAATTTACTTTTCTGTAGCAGTTGTTGTCAAGCCAATAAATGGAACATTGAAAAGAACATTACGCAGCTTGTCCAACTGTTTATACTCAACCCTGCAAAGGAGAAAAGTATGTTTCTTGAAATAATAAGTAAAATTGTAAAATGGCAAAGAAATATTACTTAAGGTAGAAGTAGGTTAATACTGAAAGAGAGAATTAAACTGTCTTAAGTTATATAGAATTTAAAGAACAAAGACACAATGAAAAACCATTCCCTACAAGGCAGAAGTAGAATCACACCGTAAGAAACAACAAAAATATCTTGATGGAACAATGTTACAGATCATTATCAATAACATCTTCAGTTTTCATGGTGTAATAAATAATATTTATCTGAAGAAACCCAAGCTAGAGCTCCATGAAACAAAGATGAAATACGTTACAATTCTAAATCTACTTCAATGCACTTCATGGAATTTAGGTCCACTGATTAGTGAAAAGTTATAACCTTAACCACAATGCATGCTCTACTTGCACCCTCAGATAGGCATCATTTCAAGTTTCTGATCTTATACAATCATATATCCATCTTAACATTCATTTTTGTGATATTCACAATGTGGACGTGTTGGATCTTAAAAGGTTCAACATTTACTACCACATACATTGGTGGTATCAGAACTATTTTATATCGGGTGTTCAAAGGTTCAACGTTTACTGCCACATAACATTGTTGATCTCAAAACCATTCTATAGGACTTGTCTTGCTGTTAGGTATCTTTTTCAAACAGTTTAGAGAATTTCATTAAACAACAGCACTAAGATGTGAAAAACAAAAGTGACTTTCTACCTAATAGTGAAAGGAACCAATAAAATTTACCAATCTTTATCTTACTCCTTCGTATTAACATAAAAAACAGCTAGCCCTGATCTTCAGCATGGAGTTATCTCTTCTTTCAGAACACCTTCGATTTCATTTTTTCCCCATTGTCCACCAAAAAGAATAGACAAATGGTGCTCCATATTATCTTCCAAGCTTCACCCCAACCTTTTTAGCCTTGGAAATCTATCCGTTCTCTTTCTCAAAAGAAAAGCTATCTGTTTGTTCTGTTGTTGTTCCAAGGCATTGTCCTATACAGAACTGGTATAACAATAACAACATACCCAGTATATTCCCACAAAGAGAGGTTTAGGGAGGGCAAGTGTACTCAATCCATACTACTACCTCAAAATTAAGTAGAAGGCTATTTCCGATAGACACCCGATAATATCAAAATACGATTTGCAATTAATTAGTATTCTATACACGTCTATCCTAGTTGGGAACATTGGTATAATTGACAGCAATGTACAGCTGCTTACCTGCCACCATATTGATTCAAAGATCCACAAGAAAATTTAGGATTATACTCTCCCTAAAGAAGCTATAAAAGTTCTTATTTCTTGCCAATCATACAAAAACTGCAAAGTTCTTGCTTACTTGATTATTTGCTTCCTATATGTGTCTTCCATGTTAATGAGGAAATTTTTTATTCAATTTTAGTTCCTCCTCCATTTGACTCAGTAATTGGTACCAATGAGATTGAGCTAGAAGAACTTCCAAATGCTTGAGAAATGATTACCCTAAGAACAACAACATTTGATAGCCAAAATGTTAACCTTCATGAGAAGGGAAGAAAAGCATTGGACTCATAAGAAGAACAAAAGTACCATATAATCAAATAAATGAAAGTATTAACATAACTTGTTACATCATTACCATATGACTTGGCAACTAAGTCAAGGATGGAAATATTATTTTTAGCAATTATAGCTCATTTGTATTGAGACCAGTGTTTGGATACATGAAGGTAAAGTCTAGAAAGGCGCCTAGTAGGTGTGTGCAGCTTATGTGCAAAACTGCCATGCTCAGATACCATTGAGTAAAGAGAAATTTCAAGGGCAGCAACTTATCTCAACTCTTCCTCAAGTTTCTTAAGCCTCGACTCCATTTTTCTAATCTTTTATTCTAAAGTTGTTTTATCTTCTTACTCGTACTTCTCCTCGGAGTTGACTATTTCATAATCACTTTCAACACTGTGAGAACTAATGGAAATACTATCCAAAAAGTCCGCCTTCTCTACCTCTTTAACAAACTTCTGAGGAATCTGATAGAGATTTAGGATGGACTTGCATATTTTAGAGTTAACATTGACATTCTTGGATGTCACTTTAGATGGATCCTTTTTAGGTTATTTGCCTTTGTTTGTTGAACCTTTTGATCCCTTAATCTGTAAATTATTAACTTTCCTATCGGATTTAGATCATTGTGTCTGGGAAGAATTATTTCTTTCAGTTTTTGCATGCTTTCTAGACACCTTTACATTCAAAGCTCTTTCTACATTTTCATGTTCATCTATTCGTGGATCTTCTTGAGATAAAATTGAAATATTTATTGTCTCAATATCTGATTCGTCTTCCAATGCCTCTTTGGGCTCACTTTCCATAACACTTGAACGAACACTGATTTTATCCTTGCCCTATTTGTCAACCATTTTACGTATATCCATCACAAAGTCTATCACCAGTATTTTCTAGAAAGTATCCCATATACATTTTAATAAGGTCATGGACTTCAGCTTTACTCAGGAATATCAACTCTTCAGATTTCTCAACTACACAACAAGTAAGTTCATTATACTGCCTTCGTTCTTCTGTCAATTCTCTTAATCCTTATTAATATCACTAACTTTAAATCTACTCATTTTAAATTACAATATTTTGTATATTTATTTTTTAAGATCTTAGATTTTACTACTAAATAGAAATTTAGTAGGTAGTTGAATGTTGTATTTAATATTAACCTACTCTTGCCATCGTTAACAAAAATTGTGGTTTTATCATAGTAAAAATAACCATAGGCAATTGCAACATCCTTCAGAAAAGGATTAAGAGGCTAAATCCATATAAGAACAAAGATAGAAAAACTATGGTGGGATAACAAATCTAAGCAGTAATGCATCAAAGCAAATACCTCTGCCACATCACATGGATGAAGAACATCACTTCTTATGGGAGGAACAGATACAACAGACTTGACTTCTTTATCTTCTGATATAGATTTCTTTCCACGCAATTACATTTTATGCGTTGTTTAGTGTCTAAAGAAAAATTTTCATCTTCTTTTCTACTCACAGGATAATACAGTAGATAAAGCAACACAGTTCCTTCACATAAAAAAAAAAGATGACTAACTAATGACAAATTTTTGAGGAGCACTTGAAAAAAATGTATTAAAAATTCTGAATAACCTTCTCATATAAATTATAGCAGCAAAACTAGAAACAACAAGCTACTAAGTCAATAGAATTACCATGAGTGCATGAGATGTCCAAATACCAAGCCTGTGGATCAAAAACACACTGCAGCCTCACGTTTGATGTTACTTTCTGAAGCACATTCAAGACATGGATAAACAATCGAAAGAAAAACTTCTGGATGGCAACTCGGATGCTCAAGTTCGTTTTCCCTTTCTTTAGTTCTTTTTGCAACTTAATTGCAATTTCCTACATCGTCACAGGTCGATGAACCCCCTCATGAAAAGTGACATATTTGTTACCATGTAGTTTAAATATAGTCTAA